>NC_045960.1:70000-102500 GCF_010909765.2 Amblyraja radiata
TATTCTTTGGAGCGCAGAAGATTAAGGGGGGACTTGATAGAGGTCTTTAAAATGATGAGAGGGATAGACAGAGTTGACGTGGATAAGCTTTTCCCACTGAGAGTAGGGAAGATTCAAACAAGAGGACATGACTTGAGAATTAAGGGACAGAAGTTTAGGGTAACATGAGGGGGAACTTCTTTACTCAGAGAGTGGTAGCTGTGTGGAATGAGCTTCCAGTGGAAGTGGTGGAGGCAGGTTCGATTTTATCATTTAAAAATAAATTGGATAGGCATATGGGTGGGAAAGGAATGGAGGGTTATGGTCTGAGCGCAGGTAGGTGGGACTAGGGGAGAATAAGTGTTCGGCACAGACTAGAAGGGCCGAGATGGCCTGTTTCCGTGCTGTAATTGTTATATGGTTATATGGTTATATTCTGTTTACTTGTTTCTAAAGACAAATCTTCAAATACATTATTTCTGTTCTGGCGCTGCCCACTGTGGGGCAAAGGCTGGATTATGGGGACAGGAACATTGGCCCCATGTCCCACACACTGTTACTGTGGGGCAAAGGCTGGATTATGTGAACAGGAACATTGGCCCCATGTCCCACACACTGTTACTGTGGGGCAAAGGCTGGATTATGGGGACAGGAATATGGCCCCATGTCCCACACACTGTTACTGTGGGGCAAAGGCTGGATTATGTGAACAGGAACATTGGCCCCATGTCCCACACACTGTTACTGTGGGGCAAAGGCTGGATTATGGGGACAGGAACATTGGCCCCATGTCCCACACACTGTTACTGTGGGGCAAAGGCTGGATTATGGGGACAGGAATACGGCCCCATGTCCCACACACTGTTACTGTGCTGAGGAATAAAACAACAACATGACAAAGAGAGGTCCATCTAGGGATGTGGCTGACTGACCCACTCCAGACTGCAGGATAACATAGAAACATAGACAATAGGTGCAGGAGTAGAGGCCATTCGGCCCTTCGAGCCTGCACCATTCGCCATTCAATATGATCACGGCTGATCATCCAACTCAGTATCCTGTACCTGCCTTCTCTCCATACCCCCTGATCCCTTTAGCCACAAGGGCCACATCTAACTCCCTCTTAAATATAGCCAATGAACTGTGGCCTCAACCACCTTCTGTGGCAGAGAATTCCACAGATTCACCACTCTCTGTGTGTGGAAAAAAAATGTTTTTCTCATCTCGGTCCTAAAAGATTTCCCCTTTATCCTTAAACTGTGACCCCTTGTCCTGGACTTCCCCAACATCGGGAACAATCTTCCTGCATCTAGCCTGTCCAACCCCTTAAGAATTTTGTAAGTTTCTATAAGATCCCCCTCAATCTTCTAAACCCTAGCGAGTACAAGCCGAGTCTATCCAGTCTTTCTTCATATGAAAGTCCTGCCATCCCAGGAATCAGTCTGGTGAACCTTCTCTGTACTCCCTCTATGGCAAGAATGTCTTCCCTCAGATTAGGAGACCAAAACTGTACGCAATACTCCAGGTGTGGTCTCACCAAGACCCTGTACAACTGCAGTAGAACCTCCCTGCTCCTATACTCAAATCCTCTATGGCAAGAATGTCTTCCCTCAGATTAGGAGACCAAAACTGTACGCTATATTCCAGGTGTGGTCTCACCAAGACCCTGTACAACTGCAGTAGAACCTCCCTGCTCCTATACTCAAATCCTTTTGTTATGAATGCTAACATACCATTCGCCTTCTTGCTGAGGGATTGTGCAGCCAATTTATAGACTCTGTTAGAGAGGATCACTGTCTTGGGACCTTCCCCTGCTGGACATTGAGGACTGAGTCTGGTGGGACAACCTTCATACAATGGAAGGGATATCACCCCAGGGAAGGGGCCAAATGACAGTATATTGTGTAAGACAGGTACAACACTACTGAGTGTGACATTATTGAATGTATAGACACCAAAAGCATTTGTGTTAGTTGTGTATAGAATTATGGAACTGCAGATGCTGTTTTACCAAGGAAAGACAGAAAATACTGGAGTAACTCAGTGTGTCAGGCAGGCAGCATTCCTGTTGAACAAGGATAGTTTTGAGTTGGGACTCTTCAGACTAGTTTGGTATATATTTTATTCTGAAATAAAGTTTATTTTTGAATATAAAGAATGTGAGGTTTGAAGAGAGCAAGGATTCTGCCTTTTCCCATCACATTCAGGACATGATGCAACATTCAGAGCAATGGTCAAAGCTGCAGGAAGAGCTGTCTTGCAATTTAACCACAATGATTCGTCTATTCTCACCTGTGGGCTGTTCCACTTCCTGTTTTTTATCTGACTAAATTTCACAATGTGTAAATAAACATCAGAATGGTGAAGGACAAAGACAACATCAAACTATCCCAAAACCTATTGAAACATGCAAAAGGGAATCAGGGGTGGATTATTTGTCACTTTGAGCCTGTTCAATCATTCAAAACATTCTCAAATTCCAATTCTCTCCCGATAAATGTTGATGCATTTTATATCAAATAAATCTATCCCCAACTTAACAAGATTCAGTGACCTGCCATCTACCATTTTCTGTGGGGTGAATTTCAATGGCTCACCATATTCACAATGAAGAAATGTCTCAGCCCTAAATGTTTCACCCCTTATCTTGAGTCCAAAACCCCTTGTTCCAGATCCTACAGTCACTGGAAATATCTTTATGTATCGAGTCTGTCTAGCTCTGCTTTGAATGTTGTTTAATTTAGAGAGGTCATGTTTAAGTCTTCCAAACTCCAGTGACCACTGGCTCAGTCAGCTCCTCCTCTCCTTACACATTAGTCCTGCCATTCCAGGAATCAGTCTGGTCAGCCTTGGCTGCATTACATGTGCGGCTGAAGAACCCTTTCTCTGGTAAGGAGAGCACAAAGACATGTTTGGAGAGACATGGGCCAGGGACAGCCAATTGTGATGGGGTCAGTTGGACATCTTGGTCAGCACACGGTATTGGGGGTTCAGTATTGATGTGGATAGAGAACTGGCTGGCAGACAGGAAGCAAAGAGTAGGAGTAAACGGGTCCTTTTCTCAATGGTAGGCAGTGACTAGTGGGGTACCACAAGGCTCAGTTCTGGGACCTCAGCTATTTACGATATATATTAATGATTTGGACGAGGGAATTGAATGCAACATCTCCAAGTTTGCGGATGACACGAAGCTGGGGGGCAGTGTTAGCTGTGAGGAGGATGCTAGGAGGCTGCAAGGTGACTTCGATAGGCTGGGCGAGTGGGCAAATGCATGGCAGATGCAGTATAATGTGGATAAATGTGAGGTTATCCACTTTGGTGGCAAAAACAGGAAAGTAGATTATTATCTGAATGGTGGCCGATTAGGAAAGGGGGAGATGCAACGAGACCTGGGTGTCATGGTACACCAGTCATTAAAAGTAGGCATGCAGGTGCAGCAGGCAGTGAAGAAGGCGAATGGTATGTTAGCATTCATATCAAAAGGATTTGAGTATAGGAGCAGGGAGGTTCTACTGCAGTTGTACAGGGTCTTGGTGAGACCACACCTGGAGTATTGCGTACAGTTTTGGTCTCCTAATCTGAGGAAAGACATTCTTGCCATAGAGGGAGTACAGAGAAGGTTCACCAGACTGATTCCTGGGATGTCAGGACTTTCATATGAAGAAAGACTGGATAGACTCGGTTTGTACTTGCTAGAATTTAGAAGATTGAGGGGGGATCTTATAGAAACTTACAAAATTCTTAAGGGGTTGGACAGGCTAGATGCAGGAAGATTGTTCCCGATGTTGGGGAAGTCCAGAACAAAGGGTCACAGTTTAAGGATAAAGGTAGAAATCCTTTAGGACCGAGATGAGGAAAACCTTTTTCACACAGAGAGTGGTGAATCTGTGGAATTCTCTCCCGCAGAAGGTAGTTGAGGCCAGTTCATTGGCTATATTTAAGAGGGAGTTAGATGTGGCCCTTGTGGCTAAAGGGATCAGGGGGTATGGAGAGAAGGCAGGTACAGGATACTGAGTTGGATGATCAGCCATGATCATATTGAATGGCGAATGGTGCAGGTTCGAAGGGCCGAATGGCCTACTCCTGCACCTATTTTCTATGTTTCTATGTTTCTATGTGTGTGTTGGGTTGATGTGTCTATTTCCATGCTCTACAGCTCTATGACTCTCTGCTGCATCTGTGTATATTTGGCAAGTAACTCAACTGACTGACACCACCTGGAAACCTCTTTGCATCCTCTTTGCTTCTCCTATTTATTCTCAGTTTCATGTCATCAAACTTAGAAACATTAAGTTTGTTTCCTTGTCAATACCATTGATGAACATTGAAAATAACAGACTCAAGAACTGGCTTGATGCTGGATCATTCATCACCACCTGCCACCCTAACAAAGTCTCCTCTCTGTTTCCTGTCTGCCAAATTATGTTCAATTCATGCCTGTTTAATATTGCCTAATCCACATGTTTAAACATTCAAAGACCTTCTGAAAATTGGACACATCGACTTGTTCTCCCTGAAACAAACAAAAACAATCTGCTGGAGGGACTCAGTGGGTCAGGCAGCATCTGTCGAGGTAAATGTACAGATGACCCTGTGTATCGTGACCCTTCTTCAGTTGCGAATGGTCATTTGTCCATTTACTTCCACAGATGATTCCTGATCCACAAATTCCCTCCAGCAGTTTGTTCTTTGCTGGTGTTTCCAGAATCTACAAACTCTAGTGTCTCCACATCTTCTCCCTTATCTATTCTACACGGTACATCACCATCATCTACAATAGATTTGTTTGCCATCATTTCACTTACATACATTCAAAAATACATTGTCTTATCGCATAAAATATTTTAAATATCCAAACACTGTTTTGGAACCTGGAAACACCAAACCAGGTTGGAGATTGAAATATGTTTTAATTAATAAAGAGCAACATTTACTAGAGAGAAACACCATTATTTTATTTTTTAATCAGTGGGAAGAAGCAACAATAAATTTAAATATTGTGATTTTTGGTCAAGACACCAACAATGTTAGTTTTCCCATGGTGAAATCTGTGGGCTCCTTCTCATGAAGAGGCAAGTGAGGAAACAGTATGTTCTTTCTCCTTTCATCAGGGCCAATCCTCTCTCCGGGAATGGTTCAGTTTATCCGAATGGGTGGAATGGAATTGCCAGCATGTTTAATGAACACAACCCTCTATGGATGTTTTTTCATCATGAAATGGCAGGACCCCCCTGGATTGCATGTACTGTCTGGTGGAACATCAGGCCCAGCAGATGCAGCAAAGCACCTGGAGCTCTCTCTCCCATTTGAGATCCATTCGAAATGTTCAAAATCGCAAAGGTGCAAGTTCGATTCCAGATGGAGCCTTTATTTGTTGTATATCTTAACCCATTTGTATCAACGCCAGTGGTGCGGGAACCCTGAGCTGGAGGGGGAGTGTCGTTTAGTTTGACAAGAGGCAACGTCAGTTACTGTGCAGTGTGAGGGAACCTCAGCTTGTCCTGTGCTGGGCTCAAAGTCACGTTGCTACTTCTCCAGAATTCCACACAAGTTCCTCTGCAGAAGGTCAGTAAACTTCACACGTTATTCTTCATTGGTAATAGTGGATTAAATGAACGGGATTAAATGATTGAAATGTAGTTTGCAAAACTGATGTACTTCTTCAAATGTTATTGTGAAATGTGTTCTCCTGTTACAATGATGGCGTCTTCACTAAAAGGGGAACAAATGTCATTATTTTTGCTCCATCCGACTGATTAAAATCTAAAATAGCGATGTTTCTCTTGACTATTCAAATGCACTTTATTCTTTCCCACATTTCAAATATCCTGTTTCCTACCTGTTGTATGAAACGATTTCAATATAACCTTGTTTGTGGTATCTGTTTTCCAAAACAATGTTTGATCTTAAAACAAAAGAAATTGTTGGATGAATCATTTTCCTCCACAGATGCTGCCTGAGCTGCTGAGTTCATCCAGGAATTTGTTCTGGGTTTATTTGCTTCAGGGAGAAGAAGTGGATGTGTTGAATTTTCAGAAGGTCTTTGATAAAGGCATGTGTAAAAGATCAACAAGGAATATTAAAATATAATTGGCTTTAAACATATCCTGGTAATTTCTAGTAATTTCAATTCCCAAATATTTAAATTTTTCTGTAGCTATTTTAAAGGGGAATTTCCTGAGGTGTGTTGAGTCTTTTGGTTTAATCGACATAATTTCACTTTTGTTCCAATTTATTCTATATCCTGAGAAGGATCCAAAGTCCTCAATTAAATTTAATATATTCGATATACTAATTTGTGGTTTTGTGATGTACAGTAGTACATCATCGGCATATAGGGATATTTTGTTATTTGAATATTTTGTATTATAACCGTAAATATCCAGGTGTGTTCTTATTTTTTCAGCAAGGGGTTCAATTACCAAAGCAAATAACAGCGGAGATAATGAACAACCTTGTCTATTGCCCCTTGATAGTTCAAATTTCGAGGATAATATATTATTAGTTAGTATTCTAGCCGTAGGTTTGTTATATAATAGTTTTATCCATGCAATGAAGTTCTCGCCCAATTGGAATTTTTGCAATACTTTAATCATATAATCCCATACTACTTGATCAAACGCTTTTTCTGCGTCCAGTGAGATGATAGATAACTCTTGGTCATGAGATTTATGTGAGTGCATTATGTTAAGCAAACGTCTCAAGTTATTGAATGAATGTCTCTTAGGTATAAATCCTGTTTGATCCTCATTTATTAGTCTACTAACATACCTGCTTAGTCTACTGGCTAGTGTTTTCGCTATTATTTTTTGATCCGTATTTAACAAAGCGATAGCTCTATATGATCCTGGTTCTTCTATATTTTTATCTTTTTTAAGTATTAATATGATCGTTGATTCTGCTAGTGTTTCATGTAAGCTTTGCTCTTTAAAAGCATATGTATACATTTTTTGTAATCGTGGAGTAACTATGTCGTAAAAAGATTTATAAAATTCATTACTGAATCCGTCTGGTCCTGGTGTTTTTCCATTCTTTAGTGTTTTTATTGTGTCTTCTATCTCCTTAGAAGTAATTTGTGCTCCCAGTTCCTCTTGTTCCCTCAGTTCTAATTGTGGTAGGTTACAGTTATCTAGAAATTCTGAAATTTTATTATTGTCTATTAACGTTTTAGATGTGTATAGATTCTGGTAAAATTGAGCAAATCTTTTATTGATATCCTTGGGTAATGTTAATAATTCCCCTCTGTCTGATTTAATCTTTAATATTGCATTCTCTTTTTCCCGTTTTTTCAGTTGGCGTGCTAGAAGTTTGTGGGGTTTGTCCCCGAATTCGAAGTGTTCTTGTTTTGTGATTTGAAATAATGTTATAACTTTCTCTGACAGTAATTTATTTAGCTTGAATTTCAATAATAGGATTTTATTATGTTTATCCATAGTTGGATCTTTAGCATTATCTGTATCTAATTGTTTTATTTGTTCTTCTAAATGTCTTTGTTCATTCTTATTCTTTTTATTTTGATAAGCTTGAAATGAAATAATGACTCCTCTAATAAATGCTTTGAAGGATTCCCATAATAGCGTGGGGGATATATCTGGTGTATCATTTATCTCAAAAAATAGGTCCATCTGTTTTTTTAGATATATACTCCCTTGTGGGTCTTTTAAAATTTGCGAGTTAAACCTCCAGAACGATTTATTCATAGACATTCCTTCTAGTTTTAAAACAAAAGTTAACGGAGAGTGGTCTGAGATCGCATTAGTGTGGTATTTAGGGTTCATAGTGTGCGGAATTAATTTTGTATCCACAAGAAAATAGTCTATCCGTGAGTATGTTTTATGCACCGTTGAATAAAACGAATAATCCCTTCCCGTCGGGTTTACAATCCTCCACACATCTACTATATTTGTGTTTTCCATATATGTATGTAAAAGTTCACTGGTTTTAGATTTCCTATTGCCTTTTTGTTTTTGCATCGATTTATCTAGATAAGGGTCTAAAACACAGTTAAAGTCTCCTCCAATTATAACATTTTGATAATTAAATTCTGCAATTATATTCAGAATTTTATTAAAAAATTGAGGGTTATCAAAATTGGGCGCATATATGTTTACCAACGTAATTGGCGTATTATTGATCTCTCCTGCTACTATAAGGTATCTCCCTTCCTTATCTGAAATAATATTCTTTGATTTAAATGGAATTCCTTTACGAATAATGATAGCAGTACCTCTAGATTTGGAAGTGAATGAAGAGTGAAATGTTTGGCCTATCCAGTTCGCCCTCAGTCTCGTCTGATCTTGATGTTTAAGATGCGTTTCCTGTAGAAACGAAATATCCGTGTTGTATGATTTCAACTGAGCTAATATCTTGCCCCTTTTAATAGGTTCATTAATACCCCTTATATTCCAACTACATAGTGTGATTCCTCCCATTTTCTTTTGATTGTCGTCATACATTTCTACCTATTTTGATGACCTTATTTATTATGGTGCATTCATACCTCAGGACTCTGGTTATTTTGGGGGCATTTATATTATAGACTTCCTTGGTAGTTCCCCTCTGCGATTGTCCTTGAAAAGAAAACACATAGATGTGACATATTGTGATTAAAAAAAAGTATATCAAATAAATTTACGGTGTCTGAGTTTCGGACACCGTAGTGAGTGGCCCACTCGTCTGTGGGGTACGACATCTATATCACTTCCGGCGTAGATGTTAAAAGGTTAGCCCCGCTGCCTTTATTACCCAAAACCTAGGGGGTCGGTACCGTTTCCAAATCAGTTCTATTTCACCCAGTTGCAGTATATATATATGTTTCATTCCGACTTATTAAATCTTAACAGTTTCATAATATAGACTAAATAACTGGGCTGACACACCTTGGCTGGGAACCTGGGGCCCACCAAGATTGTTCCCAATTGGGCCCCGCACCCCCTCCCGTCGCGTCCGGCGGCCATGTTGGGTGGGTCGGGTCCGGCGGCCATGTTGGGTGGGTCGGGTCCGGCGGCCATGTTGGGTGGGTCGGGTCCGGCAGCCATGTTGGGTGGGTCGGGTCCGGCGGCCATGTTGGGTGGGTCGGGTCCGGCGGCCATGTTGGGTGGGTCGGGTCCGGCGGCCATGTTGGGTGGGTCGGGTCCGGCGGCCATGGTGGGTGGGTCGGGTCCGGCGGCCACATTGAATTCTCCCTGGATGTCGCCTCCCCTTCCTTAACCCTCTAGCTGTCTCCTCCCACCCTCCCATCCGCCCGCCCTCGGGCTCCTCCTCCTCCTCCCCTTTTCCTTCTTTCTTTCCCCACCCCCCATCAGTCTGAAGAAGGGTTTCGGCCCGAAACGTCGCCTATTTCCTTCGCTCCATAGATGCTGCTGCACCCGCTGAGTTTCCCCAGCAATTGTGTGTACCTTGCTCCTAGACTATGTCTTGGTGATATGTGAATAGCCATTGCCTCTCCGTTTTGTTGTGTTTGGTCTACCTTTCTGTTCTATGTTTCTGTTTTTTCTATTTTGAATGAATTGAATTGAAAGATATTGCATGGAAACAGGCCCATCTGTCCACTGGGTCCACGCCAACCATCCATCACCCATTCCCACTAATTCCATGTAATCCCACTTCTACATCCTCTCCCCACACATTACAGCAGCCAGTTTACCTACAAACCCGCATCTCTTTGGGATGTGGAGGGAAACCCGTGCAGTCACAGGGAGAATGTGCAAACTCCACACAGACATCATCAAGGTCAGATTTGAACCTAGGTCTCTGGCACTGTGAGGCAGCTGCTCTACCAGCTGCACCATTGGGCCACACTCTTGGATAATTCCCATGTTGACACCATTCTCCTCTCTATCTTTGCAAATGTCAATTTATTCTATAGCTGATTGAGTTTTCACCTTAACCTTTCCATTCTCAAATGGTGTTTGTGTATCTTCTGAAGTAAATCTTCTTGCATTTTTTTGGCTATGATGATTTTGACCCAGATAGTGCATTATCTTCCAGTGAGCTGTCAGCTGTGACTAATCAATAGTGATTTATTGTTTGCTGCATTTATTTAATCACTTGAAGCCATCGATCACCCAGATCATTTGTTGAGAACGCATGTGTAATTACTACAGTAGACACAAAATGCTGGAGTAACACAGCGGGACAGGCAGCAAATCTGAAAAGAAGGAATGGGTGATGTTTTGAGTCGAGATGCTGCCTGTCCCGCTCAGTTACTCCAGCATGTTGTGTCTATCTTCAGTTTAAACCAGTATCTGCAGTTCCTTCCCACACATTTTGTGTGTAATTACTATGTTGTGTTTTTATCTAATTGTATTAATTGTAGCTGTAACTTTTTCAACATAGTGAAACTTCACAACCATTGTTGCTTAACATGGAGGAAGTCATGTAGTTTTAATTTTATAGATACAGCTCGGAAACAGGCCCTTCGGCCCACCGGGTCCACGGCGACCAGCGATCCCCGCACATTAACACAATCCTGCACACACTAGGGACATTTATCAAGCCAATTGACCAACAAACCTGTACATCTTTGGAGATTGTGGAACTTGGGGCAACCAAAGGAAGTGTTTTGAGGGCAGTCAGTATCAGGTAGTGAACGTCCCAAGGTGTATGAAGGTAGACAAGGGCCTGATCAGATGTGGCCATAGACACTGAAGGAAGCTAGAGAAGAAATTGCAGGTGTCCTGGCTGAGATCTATGTCATAATTAATTAGGGGAGAGGTATCGGAAGACTGGAGGGTGGCAAACGTCTTTATTTAAGAAGGGCTGCAAAGAAAAGCCTGGGAACCATAGACCAGTGAGCCTAACATCTGTGGTCATAAAGTTACTAGAGAGTATTCTGAGGGATATACATGCATTCAGATAGACAAGGGCTGTTTAAGGATAGTGGGCAGGGTGTTGTACATGGGAGATCAAGTCTCACGAATCTGATTGAATTTTCGAAGATATAACCAAAATGTCGATGAGGAAGTCATGTAGTTTTAATTTTATAGATACAGCTCGGAAACAGGCCCTTCGGCCCACCGGGTCCACGCCGACAGTCAAAGTTGTACAGCATGTATGGATTTCAGCAAGACAGTTGACACAGTTCTGCATGCTAGGCTGCTCTGGAAGGCCAGATCACAAGGGATCCAGCGAGACTTAGCTGACTGGATAGAAAATTGGTTTCGTGGAAGGAAGCAGACAGTACTGATGGAAGGTATGGACACTGTTGAACCCTTGGTTAAATTTGATAAGACTTGGGGGAAATGTATTGAACATTTTCATACAACATAAATTGCTCCCTCTTTAACCATTATAAAAATTATTTTACCTCTATAGGGTGGAACGGACTTGACGACAAACAAACTTAAATTGTTGAAATTCTCAGTTCAGATTCGGTTTTGCTTTGCTTTGTTTTTTTAATCTATTTTATTTTTATTCGTATTTTATTATTATTAATTTTATTTTTTTTCCTTTAGTTTGGGGGGTTTTGTTATTTTCCTTTTTTCTTTATCTTTTTGTCTTTTTATCTTTGTATTTTGTTTAACATTGGAGCTGTAATCCTGATCCCTATGTATCAATACAATTGTTATGTTTAGCATTATTCTTTTTGCTCTGTTTTTTATGTTTTACTTTTGCTTTTTTGGGGGAAAAAAACAATAAAAAGATTTTAAAATAAAGAAAAGAAATCTTTAGCCTTAGAAGTGATCAGAATCAGAATCACACTTTATTCATAGAGGAATTTCATTGGCCAGGCCAGTCATACATTTAACAGATCATCTCAAAAACACATTTTAACATGAACATCCAACACAGTGACGCCAACACATTCCTTACTGTGATGGAAGGTGAAATAAAATTCAAGTCCTTCCCTTTGTTCTTCCTCGGTCGTGGGCCTCGAGCCTCCGTTGATGGGATGATCTTAAATCCCGTAGCCGGCGGTGTTCGGGCCCTCTGTGTCGGAGCGATCAAGCTTCCACATCGGGGGGGGATGTCAGCTCCCCCACGCCGGGCGATCGAACCTCGTGTCGGGGCTGATTAACCTTCTGCGACGTTGGAGCTCCCGACTCGCCCTCACCCGAGACGGCGAGCCCTAGATGTTGATTCCGTGGTGGTCACAGTGGGAGCGATCCCAAGGCAAGGGATGAGTTCCGATGTTAAGTCCACGCCCCGTGGTGGGGCTCACGACAGTCCGAGGAGGCTTCCAACTCCAGTGATGGTAGGCCGCAGAGCCCGGAGAATGTGATCCGAAATTAAACAGTGAAATAAATTGCCCAGGTGTAAGTAAGTAAGTAAGTAAACTTTATTTATATAGCACATTTTAAGTCAACTAGCATTGACCCCAAAGTGCTTCACATAATTTAAATAATAAGTTCCATTGCAAACCAATGAAAAAGGTTTTAAATTTTTTTTTAAAAAGAATAAAAATGGACACACACCATATTACAGAGTTCAACACAAACATCCCCCCACAGCAGAATCAAAACATTTCCACTGTGGGGGAAAGGCACCAGAAAGGTAAGTCCTCTTCCTCTGGGAAACACCCGAGGTCAGGGCCCATCTGTGGCCGTGCAGCCAGTCCGATGATTTTCAGGGCCCTCTTGCCATAAAGATGAAACATCGGCGTCGGGTGAAACATTCCTCAGCGGCTTGGAAAAGTCTGGAGCGGCCGTCCCCTTCCCGGAGACCGGAGACCGCGGCACTCGTAGTCCTCCGGCCGCGCCGGCTGGAGCTCCGACCCCGGCGAACTCGAACCCCGGCTCTGCGGCGCTCCAAATCCAAATCCAGCGCCGCCCGCGGCCGGACGCCCGCAGCCACAGCTCCGCGATGTTGGAAGTCGGCGACCAAAGCGCTCCGGAGCTTACCGCACGGCGACCCGGTAGGCATCGCCCGCTCCGTGTTGGTATCCCAGCGCTGCGCCACCGCCGCCGAAGCTGTAGTCCCAGCCGGTCCCGTCAGGAAAACGCCGCTCCCCTTTCGGTGGTAGGCCGCGAGGGCAGGGCGAAGAAACAGCACGGAGGGATGCTGCCTCTCCGACCAGGTAGGGGACTAAGAATAAAGTTCCCCCCTTCCCCACCCCCACCCCCCACATAGAAGACCTCCACTAACATAAAATAAAATAAAGAAAGGTGTAGAGACGGACTGCGGGCAGGCTGCCATACACAGACGGCGCCCACTCCCGCACATCCGCCATCTTGGAAGCAGTAGAGTCGGGGTCGACGGGTGATGCGTGGGAGGTCCAGGTGGGCGGATGGTCGGTGGGGCGGCGCGGATCGGCCAGCCAGGTGAGTAGGGCGCGGTGCGGCGGCCATGTTCGGAGAGCACCGGTCCGATGGCAATGTTTGGTAGGTCTGATCCTGCAGTGATATTGGATGGGCCTGGTGAGGCGGCATTGTTGGGTGGGCCCAGTGCCAGTTGGGTCGACCAGGTGAGGCGGCCAGGTGGATAGGCCCCAGAGGGGATGCGAGGTGGATAGGCCCCAGAGCGGATGCCAGGTGGATAGGCCCCAGTGTGGATTGGAGGTGGATAGACCCCCAGACTGGATGCGAGGTGGATAGGCCCCAGAGCGGATGTGAGGTGGATAGGCCCCAGAGCGGATGTGAGGTGGATAGGCCCCAGTGCGGAAGTGAGGTGGATAGGCCCCAGAGTGGATGCGAGGTGGATAGGCCCCAGAGTGGATGCGAGGTGGATAGGCCCCAGAGCGGATGTGAGGTGGATAGGCCCCAGTGCGGAAGTGAGGTGGATAGGCCCCAGTGCGGAAGAGAGGTGGATAGGCCCCAGACTGGATGCCAGGTGAATAGGCCCCAGTGTGGATTGGAGGTGGTTAGGCCCCAGTGCGGCGACCAGGTGGATAGGCCCCAGTGCGGAAGTGAGGTGGGTCGGTCAGGTGCGGCGACCAGGTGTGTAGGCCCCAGTGTGGATTGGTCGTGGATAGGCCCCAGAGTGGATGCGAGGTGGATAGGCCCCAGAGCGGATGTGAGGTGGATAGGCCCCAGTGCGGAAGAGAGGTGGATAGGCCCCAGTGCGGATGTGAGGTGGATAGGCACCAGTGCGGAAGAGAGGTGTGTAGGCCCTAGTGTGGATGCGAGGTGGATAGGCCCCCAGTGCGGATTGGAGGTGTGTAGGCCCCAGTGCGGATTGGAGGTGCGTAGGCCCCAGTGCGGATTGGAGGTGCGTAGACCCCAGTGTGGATTGGAGGTGTATAGGCCCCAGTGCAGATTGGTGGTGGAAAGGCCCCCAATGCGGATGCGAGGTGGCTAGGCCCTAGTGCGGATTGGAGGTGGGTAGTCCCCAGTGTGGATTGGACGTGGATAGGCCCCAGTGTGGATTGGAGGTGTGTAGGCCCCAGTGCGGGTGCTAGGTGGATAGGCCCCAGTGTGGATGTGAGGTGGATAGGCCCCCAGTGTGGATTGGAGGTGGGTAGGCCCGCAGTGTGGATTGGAGGTGTGTAGGCCCCAGTGTGGTTTGGTGGATAGGCCCCAGTGCAGATTGGCCCCAGTGCGGATTGGTGGAAAGGCCCCAGTGTGGATTGGTGATGTGTAGGCCCCAGTGTGGATTGGAGGTGTGTAGGCCCCAGTGCGGATTGGAGGCGGTAGGCCCCAGTGCGGATGCGAGGTGGGTAGGCCCCAGTGTGGATTGGTGATGTGTAGGCCCCAGTGCGGATGGAGGTGTGTAGGCCCCCAGTGCGGATGCGAGGTGGATAGGCCCCAGAGCCGATATATGTGTGTGGATTGGAGGTGTGTAGGCCCCCAGTGCGGATTGGAGGTGTGTAAGCCCCTATAGCGGATGCGACGTGCATAGGCCCCAATGCGGATTGGAGGTGGGTAGGCCCCCAGACTGGATGCGAGGTGGATAGGCCCCAGAGCCGATGCTAGGTGGAGAGGCCCAGTGTGGATTGGAGGTGGATAGGCCCCCCAGACTGGATGCGAGGTGGATAGGCCCCAGAGCCGATGCTAGGTGGATAGGCCCCAGTGTGGATTGGTCGTGGATAGGCCCCAGAGTGGATGCGAGGTGGATAGGCCCCAGACTGGATGCGAGGTGGATAGGCCCCAGAGCGGATGTGAGGTGGAAAGGCCCCAGAGCGGATGTGAGGTGGATAGGTCCCAGTGCGGAAGTGAGGTGGATAGGCCCCAGTGCGGAAGTGAGGTGGATAGGCCCCAGTGCGGAAGTGAGATGGGTCGGTCAGGTGCGGCGACCAGGTGTGTAGGCCCCAGTGTGGATTGGTCGTGGATAGGCCCCAGAGTGGATGTGAGGTGGATAGGCCCCAGAGCGGATGTGAGGTGGATAGGCCCCAGAGCAGATGTGAGGTGGATAGGCCCCAGTGCGGAAGTGAGGTGGATATACCCCAGAGTGGATGCGAGGTGGATATGCCCCAGAGTGGATGCGAGGTGGAGAGGCCCCAGAACGGATGTGAGGTGGATAGGCCCCAGTGCGGAAGTGAGGTGGATTGGCCCCAGTGCGGAAGAGAGGTGGATAGGCCCCAGTGTGGATTGGAGGTGGATAGGCCCCAGAGTGGATGCGAGGTGGATAGGCCCCAGAGCGGATGTGAGGTGGATAGGCCCCAGTGTGGATTGGAGGTGGATAGGCCCCAGTGTGGATTGGAGGTGGATAGGCCCCAGAGTGGATGCCAGGTGGATAGGCCCCAGTGCGGAAGTGAGGTGGGTCGGTCAGGTGCGGCGACCAGGTGTGTAGGCCCCAGTGTGGATTGGTCATGGATAGGCCCCAGAGCGGATGTGAGGTGGATAGGCCCCAGTGCGGAAGAGAGGTGGATAGGCCCCAGTGCGGATGTGAGGTGGATAGGCCCCAGAGTGGATGCGAGGTGGCTAGGCCCCAGAGCGGATGTGAGGTGGATAGGCCCCAGTGCGGAAGAGAGGTGGATAGGCCCCAGTGCGGTTGAGAGGTGGATAGGCCCCAGTGCGGAAGAGAGGTGTGTAGGCCCTAGTGTGGATGCGAGGTGGATAGGCCCCCAGTGCGGATTGGAGGTGTGTAGACCCCAGTGTGGATTGGAGGTGTATAGGCCCCCAATGCGGATGTGAGGTGGATAGGCCCTAGTGCGGATTGGAGGTGGTTAGTCCCCACTGTGGATTGGACGTGGATAGGCCCCAGTGTGGATTGGAGGTGTGTAGGCCCCAGTGCGGGTGCGAGGTGGATAGGCCCCAGTGTGAATGTGAGGTGGATAGGCCCCCAGTGTGGATTGGAGGTGGTTAGGCCCCCAGTGTGGATTGGAGGTGTGTAAGCCCCAGTGTGGATTGGAGGTGGTTAGGCCCCAGAGTGGATGCGAGGTGGATAGGCCCCAGAGCGGATGTGAGGTGGATAGGCCCCAGTGTGGATTGGAGGTGGTTAGGCCCCAGTGTGGATTGGAGGTGGATAGGCCCCAGAGTGGATGCCAGGTGGATAGGCCCCAGTGCGGAAGTGAGGTGGGTCGGTCAGGTGCGGCGACCAGGTGTGTAGGCCCCAGTGTGGATTGGTCGTGGATAGGCCCCAGAGCGGATGTGAGGTGGATAGGCCCCAGTGCGGAAGAGAGGTGGATAGGCCCCAGTGCGGATGTGAGGTGGATAGGCCCCAGAGTGGATGCGAGGTGGATAGGCCCCAGAGCGGATGTGAGGTGGATAGGCCCCAGTGCGGAGAGAGGTGGATAGGCCCCAGTGCGGATGTGAGGTGGTTGGCCCCAGTGCGGAAGAGAGGTGTGTAGGCCCTAGTGTGGATGCGAGGTGGATAGGCCCCCAGTGCGGATTGGAGGTGTGTAGACCCCAGTGTGGATTGGAGGTGTATAGGCCCCCAATGCGGATGCGAGGTGGGTAGGCCCTAGTGCGGATTGGAGGTGGTTGGTCCCCAGTGTGGATTGGACGTGGTTAGGCCCCAGTGTGGATTGGAGGTGTGTAGGCCCCAGTGCGGGTGCGAGGTGGATAGGCCCCAGTGTGAATGTGAGGTGGATAGGCCCCCAGTGTGGATTGGAGGTGGATAGGCCCCCAGTGTGGATTGGAGGTGTGTAAGCCCCAGTGTGGATTGCAAGTGGGTAGACCCCAGTGTGGATTGGAGGTGTGTAGGCCCCAGTGTGGATTGGAGGTGTGTAGGCCCCAGTGCAGATTGGCCCCAGTGCGGATTGGTGGAAAGGCCCCAGTGTGGATTGGTGGATAGGCCCCAATTCGGATTGGAGGTGGGTAGGCCCCCAGTGTGGATTGGAGGTGTGTAGGAGGGGGTAGGCCCCCAGTGTGGATTGGAGGTGGTAGGCCCCAATGCGGATTGGAGGTGGGTAGGCCCCCAGACTGGATGCGAGGTGGATAGGCCCCAGAGCCGATGCTAGGTGGAGAGGCCCAGTGTGGATTGGAGGTGGTTAGGCCCCCCAGACTGGATGCGAGGTGGATAGGCCCCAGTTCGGTGACCAGGTGGATAGGCCCCAGTGTGGATTGGTCGTGGATAGGCCCCAGAGTGGATGCGAGGTGGATAGGCCCCAGACTGGATGCGAGGTGGATAGGCCCCAGAGCGGATGTGAGGTGGAAAGGCCCCAGAGCGGATGTGAGGTGGATAGGTCCCAGTGCGGAAGTGAGGTGGATAGGCCCCAGTGCGGAAGTGAGGTGGATAGGCCCCAGTGCGGAAGTGAGATGGGTCGGTCAGGTGCGGCGACCAGGTGTGTAGGCCCCAGTGTGGATTGGTCGTGGATAGGCCCCAGAGTGGATGTGAGGTGGATAGGCCCCAGAGCGGATGTGAGGTGGATAGGCCCCAGAGCAGATGTGAGGTGGATAGGCCCCAGTGCGGAAGTGAGGTGGATATACCCCAGAGTGGATGCGAGGTGGATAGGCCCCAGAGTGGATGCGAGGTGGATAGGCCCCAGAACGGATGTGAGGTGGATAGGCCCCAGTGCGGAAGTGAGGTGGATTGGCCCCAGTGCGGAAGAGAGGTGGATAGGCCCCAGTGTGGATAGGAGGTGGATAGGCCCCAGAGTGGATGCGAGGTGGATAGGCCCCAGAGCGGATGTGAGGTGGATAGGCCCCAGTGTGGATTGGAGGTGGATAGGCCCCAGAGTGGATGCCAGGTGGATAGGCCCCAGTGCGGAAGTGAGGTGGGTCGGTCAGGTGCGGCGACCAGGTGTGTAGGCCCCAGTGTGGATTGGTCATGGATAGGCCCCAGAGCGGATGTGAGGTGGATAGGCCCCAGTGCGGAAGAGAGGTGGATAGGCCCCAGTGCGGATGTGAGGTGGATAGGCCCCAGAGTGGATGCGAGGTGGATAGGCCCCAGAGCGGATGTGAGGTGGATAGGCCCCAGTGCGGAAGAGAGGTGGATAGGCCCCAGTGCGGTTGTGAGGTGGATAGGCCCCAGTGCGGAAGAGAGGTGTGTAGGCCCTAGTGCGGAAGAGAGGTGTGTAGGCCCTAGTGTGGATGCGAGGTGGATAGGCCCCCAGTGCGGATTGGAGGTGTGTAGACCCCAGTGTGGATTGGAGGTGTATAGGCCCCCAATGCGGATGCGAGGTGGTTAGGCCCTAGTGCGGATTGGAGGGGGCTAGTCCCCAGTGTGGATTGGACGTGGATAGGCCCCAGTGCGGATTGGAGGTGTGTAGGCCCCAGTGTGGATTGGTGGATAGGCCCCAATGTGGATTGGAGGTGGGTAGGCCCCCAGTGTGGATTGGAGGTGTGTAGGCCCCCAGTGTGGATTGGAGGTGTGTAGGCCCCCAGTGCGGATTGGAGGTGTGTAAGCCCGCAGTGTCGATTGGAGGTGGATAGGCCCAAATGTGGATTGGAGGTGGGTAGGCCCCCAGACTGGATGAGAGGTGGATAGGCCCCAGAGCGGATGCCGGGTGGATAGGCCCCAGTGTGGATGTGAGATGTGTAGGCCCCAGTGTGGATTGGAGGTTGTAGGCCCCAGTGTGGATTGGATGTGGTTGGCTCACTGTGTGGATTGGAGGTATGTAGGCCCCCAGTGTGGATTGGAGATGTGTAGGCCCCAATGCGGATTGGAGGTGGTTAGGCCCCAAGTGTGGATTGGAGGTGTGCAGGTCCAATGTGCGGATGCGAGGTGGTTGGCCCCCTGTGTGGATTGGAGGTGGGTAGGCCACCAGTGTGGTTTGGAGGTGTGTAGGCCCCCTGTGTGGATTGGACGTGGATAGGCCCCAGTGCGGATTGGAGGCGGGTAGGCCCATTGTGTGGATTGGAGGTAGATAGGCCTCAATGTGGATTGGAGGTGTGCATTCCCAATGTGTGGATTGGAGGTGGCTAGGCCCCCAGTGTGGATTGGAGGTGGTTAGGCCCCAGTGTGGATTGGAGGTGGATAGGCCCCAGTGCGGATGCGAGGGTGATAGGCCCCAGTGTGAATTGGTGGATAGGCCCCAGTGCAGATGCGAGGTGGATAGGCCGCAGTGTGGTTTGGTGGATAGGCCCCAGTGGGGATTGGTGGATAGGCCCCAATGCAGATTGGAGGTGGGTAGGCCCCTAGTGTGGATTGGAGGTGTGTAGGCCCCCACTGTGGATTGGACGTGTGTAGGCCCCCAGTGCGGAATGGAGGTGTGTAAGCCCCCAGTGTGGATTGGAGGTGGATAGGCCCCAATGCGGATTGGAGGTGTGTAGGCCCCCAGTGCGGATGCGAGGTGGATAGGCCCCCGTGTGGATTGGACGTGGTTCGGCCCCAGTGCGGATTGGAGGTAGGTAGGCCCCCAGTGCGGAAACTTGCGCATCATTGGAATAATAATAATAATAATAATATATTTTGAATAAGTTAGGTCTTTATTCTCTGGAGCGCAGAAGGTTAAGGGGGGACTTGATAGAGGTCTTTAAAATGATGTGAGGGATAGACAGAGTTGATGTGATCAAGCTTTTCCCTTTGAGAATAGGGAAGATTCAAACAAGAGGACATGACTTCAGAATTAAGGGACAGAAGTTTAGGGGTAACATGAGGGGGAACTTCTTTACTCAGACTGGTGGCGGTGTGGAATGAGCTTCCAGTGGAAGTGGTGGCGGCAGGTTCGTTGGTATCATTTAAGAATAAATTGGATAGGCATATGGATGAGAATGGAATGGAGGGTTATGGTATGAGTGCAGGCAGGTGGGACTAAGGGAAAAAAATTGTTCGGCGCGGACTTGTAGGGCCGAGATGGCCTGTTTCCGTGCTGTAATTGTTATATGGTTTATATGGTTATATGGTTTATATTTAAGAGGGAGTTAGATGTGGCCCTTGTGGCTAAAGGGATCAGGGGGTTTGGAGAGAAGGCAGGTACGGGATACTGAGTTGGATGATCAGCCATGATCATATTGAATGGCGGTGCAGGCTCGAAGGGCCGAATGGCCTACTCCTGCACCTATTTTCTATGTATCTATGTATCTATGTATTTTATTGTCATTGCACATCAGTGCAACAAGATTTAGTATGCAGCTCCAACCGATGTACAAGAAAAGTAAAATAAATAAATAAGCTGTGTGACGTGACCATCTGAAGGAGACAGTCCAGGGGGGGTGGGTGGGGGGGGGGGGGCACTCATCAGGGCCGGTTCAGAGCCGCTATAGCTCTTGGAATAAAGCTGTTTCTGAGTCTGGAGGTTCGGGCGTAGAAGGCCTTGTAACGTCTGCCGGAGAGAAGTAGTTCGAACAGTCCGTTACAAGGGTGTGATGAGTCCTTATGGATGCTGACGGCCTTCCTGAGGCACCGTGTGTGGTAGATGCCCTCCAAGGCTCGTAGCTCTTCTGTCCCAATGATCCGCTGCGCTCTGTGGACGACGCGCTGAAGAGCTCTCCTCTCCGCCTCCGTGCAGCTGAGATACCACACAGAGATGCCATACGTTAGTATGCTCTCTGTGGTGCAGCGGTAGAACGTTGTCAGCAGCTGTTGGGGCAGACCAGTCTTTTTTAATGTCCTCAGGAAGAACAGTCGTTGCTGTGCCTTCTTGACCAGCGCGGCGGTGTTTGTGGACCATGTGAGGTCTTCTGAAATGTGAGTGCCCAGAAACTTAAAGCTGGACACTCTCTCCACACTTTCCCCGTAAATGGAGATTGGGGCGTATTGTCCATTGTGGGACCTCCTGAAGTCAATAATCAGCTCCTTGGTCTTGGAGGTGTTTAGTGACAAGTTGTTATGTGTGCAGTGGGAGGAAACTGGAGCAGCCGGTTGTTTGGTCCATAGAGTTGGATCAAAGGGCCTGGTTCCATGCTGTATGACTCCATCACTCCATAACTCATTCGCAGCATGCTCTTATAAACTAAAATAAATATTAGCGATGAAGAAGCTTGAGATATTAAGAGAGGGAAGCCTTATTAGGGAAGAAGCCCTTATTAAGTTAGCACTTCCTCCCTAATCTACAAACGGCAGTCAACTATTTAAACTAGAGATCCCCCTTGGAGATGGGAACAGGGGTTGTGTATTACATTCAGATGCCCAGCCACACTCGAGCATCTCCGGGAAGAACAGTTTGTCTTGTCTTACTTTAAATTAATTTGCAACTCATGATCTGAAGGCTTATGATTTAACGGCGCTTCTGTCCCCAATCAGGTGGAGGTGAATCAGTCGTTACCCAAACTTATGGAAGGATCATTCAAAAGCCGGATTACAGAGGGGAAGAAGCTGTTCCTGTGTGCGCATATTCAAGCTTCTGTATCTGCTGACGGATGGGGGCAGGGAGAAGGATAAATGGGTATGAGAATGAGTAGGATGGGATGTTTTTGATTATGGTGGCTGTTTTAGCAAAGACTTGTTCTAATCTGGTCATTCCTTCCCTATTAGTCCCTACTAGTATTTTACTTCAAAACTCTTGAAACATCACACCTCATTAATGTCCCTTTCCATATAACCATATACCCATATAATAATTACAGCACGGAAACAGGCCATCTCGACCCTTCTAGTCTGTGCCGAACACGTATTCTCCCCTAGTCCCATCTACCTGCGCTCAGACCATAACCCTCCATTCCTTTCCCGTCCATATAACTATCCAATTTATTTTTAAATGATAAAATCGAACCAGCCTCCACCACTTCCACTGGAAGCTCATTCCACACAGCTACCACTCTCTGAGTAAAGAAGTTCCCCCTCATGTTACCCCTAAACTTCTGTCCCTTAATTCTCAAGTCATGTCCCCTTGTTTGAATCTTCCCTCTCAGTGGGAAAAGCTTATACACGTCAACACTGTCTATCCCTCTCATCATTTTAAAGACCTCTATCAAGTCCCCCCTTAACCTTCTGTGCTTCAAAGAATAAAGCCCTAACTTGTTCAACCTTTCTCTGTAACTTAATTGCTGAAACCCAGGCAACATTCTAGTAAATCTGCAACATTCTAGTGAATCTATGTAATTTCCTATGTAATTTTTCAGAATGCATCTTTACAGTTTATATAAAATATGATATTTTGTTCTATGATTGATTCCTGCAGTATTTAAACCTGCAAATCTTTTGCCAATTGTACATTGTTCCATTTGTTCCATAAGAAATGCTATAAACTCAATTTATTCCCTTGACTTTTTAAGTTTGTTTTCACTTTCGAATACATATCTGCATTGAAAAAATAACCTGATGTGGAAACAAATTAATAATTCAAAGTGTTAGTGTATGGGGATCGCTGGTCGGCGTGGACTCGGTCGACCGAAGGGACTGCTTCCACCCTCTTTTTATTTTTTTATTTTTTACCCATACTTTTTATATGTTGGAGAAAATCTATTGTTCAGACTTATTTATTGCCAGCCCATTATTCCAGCATATACAATCTTTATTTCAAGGTCTTGATCTCTCATCAATTGTAGTAATTCACAATTGTTAGCAAAGTATGCCTTGGGAATTGTCAACCCACTGAACTGTTCTACACGTTCCATATTTCTTCCTTCCCATTGGGAATAGTAAATATCTCTCCGGTAGTTTGCTCTGATAAAAAGTAGCTGCTATATTACATTGACAAGGAATATAGAGAGAATATTAATTGATGAAAGTTACTTAATTTCAATTACTAGAACACTGTAGTAATTCCCAATGTTCTGTTCTCCCTCATGGAATAAATGACCATGCTGCTTCAGCTTGCCAGAGCATGTCAGGCAACAGTTTTCCATTTATCATAGAAGATGTATTCCTTTTTAAATTACAGCCTTTATGATGTGGTGAGATTCAGCTTCATGTCTTTACTATTTGCTTTGGTGAAAAACTAAAGGGCCTGTCCCACGAGCATGCGACAGCATGCAGCAAGCGCAACCTAACGTGGTCGCTTGAACCGTACGGCCTCGCGGGGCCGGACCCACTTCGATCGCCGGAGTTGTATGGAGTTGTGCGGAGCTGGTCCCGACATCGCGCGGGGCTCCGAAAAACTGACACTGTCCAAAAATTCTGTGCGGCAACGGCCTGCCGGCCCACAGCCGCATTGAGGCCGTACGCACCGCCTCGACGGTCGTACGCAGCGTCTCGACGGTCGTACGCAGCGTCTTGACGCCGTACGTCACGCGTGAACTTCCCGCGGACTTCGCTCGAACTTCACTTCAACTCTACCTCCGCGCGGCCCATGCTTCTGGTTTGGTCGTGCTTGCTGTATGCAGTCGCATGCTGGTGGGACAGGCCCTGTACGGGATCACTCTACCTCCGCGCGGCCCATGCTTCTGGTTTGGTTGTGCTTGCTGTATGCAGTCGCATGCTGGTGGGACAGGCCCTGTACGGGATCACTCTACCTCCGCGCGGCCCATGCTTCTGGTTTAGTTGTGCTTTGCTGTCTGCAGTCGCATGCTGGTGGGACAGGCCCTTAAGTGTCAAGCTAGATCCTTGTAAAATTACATCTTAGGATATTGTAATAATTTGGACAACATTGGCTTTGTGATATTTTAATGATGTTAAATGTATTATTTGTTGTTCGATGCGTGATGAGCTTCTCTACGCTTGGTCGTAGTCGATGATTGAAAAGCCATGTTCATTGAGTCCATTTAAAAGCAACCCAAGAAGTGAATTTTAAAGTGAAAGTAAAGATGGGATATTTTGTTTTGCATTAGTAGAATTAACAATTGCATGTGTTTTTTTTATTTAGTGAATGCAAAATACATTTTTCCCAATGTGGAAATGTCAAAGACTAGAGGGCAAAGCTTTGTGAGAAGGGCAGAGTTTGAAGAATATATACAGGGTACGTTCTTTCACACAAAGGGTGGTGTGCCTGGAATGTGCTGCCAGGGGAGGTGGTGGAAGCAGACACAATTGTGGGATTTAAGTAAGTAAGTAATATTTAGTTATATAGCACTTTTAAATCAAATCACTTTGAAGCCAAAGTGCTTTACAGAGATTAGATTAGATTAGATTTCCATACATCCATATCAAAAGACAAAAAGACAGAGTACACTATAGAATTCAACATGAAACGTCCCCCCACAGCAGAATCCACTGTGAGGGAAGGCACCAACAAGTCCAGTTCTCCTCCTCCTCCTCATAGTCCACCCGAGGTTGGGGTCTATATGTGGCCGCCTCAGCCAGCCCGGTGTTTTCAGGCCCTCTTGCCGTGAAGCTGGAACATCGGCGTCGGGTGAACACTCTTCAGCGGCTTGGACTGAAGCGTCCGCTTCATCCCCGGAGACTGCGGCACCCAAAGACCTCAGGCCGCGCCGGTTGGAGCACCGACTCTGGCTATCTTGGATCCCAGGCTGCACGATGTCTTACATTCAGCTCCGCCCGCCCGCCCGCGGCTGGACGCTCCACAGCCACAGCTCCTCGATGTTGTAAGTCGGCGGTCACAGCGCCCCAGAGCTTACCGCATGGCGACCCGGTAAGGCATCGCCCGCTCCGTGTTGGTGACCCAGCGTTGCACCACTGGCGAAGCTGTGGTCCCGGCAGGAAACGCCGCTCCAGCGCTGCTCCAGCTCGATGGTAGGCTGCACGGAGAGGATGAAGATGCGGTTCGGAGGAAAACCGACCAGGTAGGACTGGGATTAACACAGTCCCCCCCCCCCCCCCCCCCCCCCCCCATAAATGATTAGACCTCCTTTGAGGCTTCTAGAGAGGTATGCGGATGTACAGGGAATAGAAACGTAGACAATAGGTGCAGGAGTAGGCTATTCGGCCCTTCGAGCCTGCACTGCCATTCATAGAAACATAGAAACATAGACAATAGGTGCAGGAGTAGGCCATTCGGCCCTTCGAGCCTGTACTGCCATTCAATGTGATCATGGCTGATCATCCAACTCAGTATCCTGTACCTGCCTTCTCCCCATACCTCCTGATCCCCTTAGCCACAAGGGCCACATCTAACTCCCTCTTAAATATAGCCAATGAACTAGCCTCAACTATCCTCTGTGGCAGAGAATTCCACAGATTCACCACTCTCCGTGTGAAAAATGTTTTTCCCAACTCGGTCCTAAAAAACTTCCCCCTTATCCTTAAACTGTGACCCCTTGTTCTGGACTTCCCCAACAATCTTCCTGCGTCTACCCTGTCCAACCCCTTAAGAATGTTGTAAGTTTCTATAAGAGCCCCCCTCAATCTTCTAAATTCTAGCGTGTACAAGCCGAATCTATCCAGTCTTTCTTCATATGAAAGTCCTGACATCCCAAGAATCAGTCTGGTGAACCTTCTCTGTACTCCCTCCACGGCAAGAATGTCTTTCTCAGATTAGGAGACCAAAACTGCACACAATACTCCAGGTGTGGTCTCACCAAGACCCTGTACAACTGCAGTAGAAATTCCCTGCTCCTATTCTCAATTCCTTTTGCTATGAATGCTAACATACCATTCGCTTTCTTCACTGCCTGCTGCACCTGCATGCCTACTTTTAATTACTGGTGTACCATGACACCCAGGTCTTGTTGCATCTCACGAATAACACGATAAGGGCTATTCAACTGGTTGCAGGTGTTCATTCATGCAGAACAATGAAAGGAATTAATTGACAAGGTGGAATATTATATTTAAAGTGAGAATTTACCTTCTTGATTCTATTGTCGTTTCAGAAGAAAAATTGGCACAGCACCACAGAATAGTATTGGAAGAAATACTAAAATGTGGAACTCACTGAAGTGTGAAGTTTGAAGCAGAATCTGTTGAAGTGAATGCTTGGTGTGCAGGAAAGAGAAAGTAATAGAATAATGTGATGAGAAAATGTCTGGAGATAATTGGAACAGTGGGAGGTTTGTGTGAGACTAGTTGGATTCAATGATCTGTTTTGATTCATGACATTCTATTCAACTGCTACTTTATTACCAATTCTCTTGAAATATTTTCGTATTCTGTGTTCCAACAATGGTCATCGAGTCATAAATGATGGAAACAGGTCCTTCAGCACAACTTGCCCAAGATGCCCCATCTACACTAGTCCCACAGGCCCGCGCGCAGCCCATATCACTCTAAACCTTATCAATCCACGTACCTGTCCAAATGTTTTTTAAATGCTCTTAGAAATATAGAAAATAGGTGCAGGAGTAGGCCATTCGGCCCTTAGAACCTGCACTGACATTTGATATGACCATGGCTGATCATCCAACTCAGTATCCCATCCCTGCCTTCTCTCCATACCCCCTGATCCCTTTAGCCACAAGGGCCACATCTAACTCCCTCTTAAATATAGCCAATGAACTGGCCTCAACTACCTTCTGTGGCAGAGAATTCCACAGATTCACCACTCTCTGTGTGAAAAATGATTTCCTCATCTCGGTCCTAAAAATCTTCCCTCTTATCCTTAAACTGTGACCCCTAGTTCTGGACTTCCCCAACATCGGGAATAATCTTCCTGCATCTAGCCTGTCCAACTCCTTAAAATTTTATAAGTTTCTATAAGATCCCCCCTCAGTCTTCTGAATTCCAATGTGTACAAGCCGAGTCTATCCAGTCTTTCCTCATATCGTGAAGTTTGCAGACGACACAACAGTGATTGGGCTGATCACCAACGGTGATGAAACAAACTACAGAGCGGAGGTGCAGAACCTGGCGGACTGGTGCACACGTAACAACTTGGCACTAAACACCTCCAAGACCAAGGAGCTGATTATTGACTTCAGGAGGTCCCATAATGGAGAATACGCCCCAATCTCCATTTACGGGGAAAGTGTGGAGAGAGTGTCCAGCTTTAAGTTTCTGGGCACTCACATTTCGCACAAGAGCTACCAGCCTTGGAGGGCATCTACCACACACGGTGCCTCAGGAAGGCCGTCAGCATCCATAAAGACTCATCACACCCCTGTAACGGACTGTTTGAACTACTTCCCTCCGGCAGACGTTACAAGGCCTTCTACGCCCGAACCTCCAGACTCGGAAACAGCTTTATTCCAAGAGCTATAGCGGCTCTGAACCGGCCCTGCTGAGTGCCCCCCATCCCCCCCCTGGACTGTCTCCCTCGGATGGCCACGTCACACAGCGTATTTATTTATTTTACTTTTCTTGTACATCGGTTGGAAGCAGCATACTAAATCTTGTTGCACTGACGTGCAATGACAATAAAATATATTAGTATTATTATTATTATATGAAAGTCCTGCCATCCCAGGAATCAGTCTTATAGTGGTTGCCTCAACTACCTGCTCTGGCAGTGTGTTCTATATACCCATCACCCTCTGTGTGAAAAAGTTGCCCCTCGGGTTCCTATTATATCTTTTCCCTCTCACTTTAAATCTGTGTCCCCTGGTTCTTAATTCCCTTTGGGTGAAAGACATAACCTATAAAAAGGGAAAAAGGCCAGATTTCTACAAGGGATTTATACAAGCAGTAATTCTGTAAAACAAAATTGGAGGGTAATATTAAACCAATGTAGAGAAATTAATATGCTTTCAATCTCCATTTGAACATATTGTGGAACTGTTAAAACTTGACTCAATAAGTTGGGCCAATTAGGCATGAATCATTTAAATAGCCATAGACGTGAAACAAACGGAAGAATGTAGGAAGGAACTGTAGATGTTGGTTTACACCAAAATTAGACACAAAATGCTGGAGTAACTCAGCAGATCAGGCAGCATCTATGGAGAAAAGGAATAGGTGACATTTTGTGTCGAGACCTTTCCTCAGACTGAGAGTCAGATTCAGATTCTGATTCAACTTTAATTGTCATTATCAGTGTACAGTACAGAGACAACGAAATGCAGTTAGCATCTCCCTGGAAGAGCGACATAGAATATGATTTGAATAATTTCATTTGCATATATACAGACATAGTGTTTTTCCTGTGGGAGGAGTGTCCGGGGGGGGGGGGGGGGGGAGTGATTGGCAGTCACCGAGGTACCTTGTTGAGTAGAGTGACAGCCGCAGGGAAGAAGCTGTTCCTGGACCTGCTGGTCCGGCAACGGTGAGACCTGTAGCGCCTCCCGAATGGTAGGAGGGTAAACAGTCCATGGTTGGGGTGAGAGCAGTCCTTGGCGATGCTGAGCGCCCTCCACAGACAACGCTTGCTTTGGACAGACTCAATGGAGGGGAGCGAGGAACCGGTGATGCGTTGGGCAATTTTCACCACCCTCTGCAGTGCTTTCCGGTCGGAGACAGAGCAGTTGCCATACCATACTGTGATACAGTTGGTAAGGATGCTCTCGATGGTGCAGCGGTAGAAGTTCACCAGGATCTGAGGAGACAGATGGATCTTTTTCAGTCTCCTCAGGAAGAAGAGACGCTGGTGAGCCTTCTTGACCAGAGTTGAGGTATTGTGGGTCCAAGAGAGGTCATCGGAGATGTTGACCCCCAGGAACCTGAAGCTGGAAACACGTTCCACCTCCGTCCCGTTAATGTGGATGGGGGTGTGCGTGCCGCCCCTGGACTTCCTGAAGTCTACAATGAGCTCCTTGGTCTTCTTGGAGTTAAGGGCCAGGTTGTTGTCAGCGCACCATGCTGCTAAGTGCTGGACCTCCTCCCTGTAGGCCGACTCATCGTTGTTGCTGATGAGGCCAATCACCGTTGTATCATCTGCATACTTGATGATGGTGTTAGTACCATATACAGGTGTGCAGTCATAGGTGAAGAGGGAGTAGAGGAGGGGGCTCAGCACACAGCCCTGTGGAACGCCGGTGTTCAGGGTGAGGGTTGAAGAGGTGTGCTTGTCTAACCTAACAGACTGGGGTCTGTTCAGAAAGTCCAGTATCCAGGGGAGACAGAACTAGAGATATAAAGAGATAAAAAGAACAAATGAATGTAAGGTATACAAAAGGACAAATCAAGGCCAGAGCAATGATTCAGGAAAGATGGAGCCCACAATGATCTATTGTTGCCGGTGGAGAAGGTGAGAATGAGTGAACGTGCGAGTGAAATAGTGAAACCAAGTTGGACGACAGTGAAACTAATTGGACGACTAGGGTGGGGGAGGGACGGAGAGAGAGGGAATGTGAGATTGAAAGCAAACTTACTTATTTACATCCAATATCTCACAAAAATACTGTTTAATAATACTTCTGCTTCTTCTTAGCTCTGGTTCCCTGTTGCAGCCATTAAAATGAGAAATTGCTGCATCCCCACGGATTCTATCCAGACCAGCCTAATCCCTGGGTTGAATGGAACGTTATGCCCCTGTCCCACTTAGGAACCCTGAACAGGAACCTCTGGAGACGTTATGCCCCACCCAAGGTTTCCGTGCGGTTCCCGGAGGTTTTTGTCAGTCTCCCTACCTGCTTCCACTATCTGCAACCTCCGGCAACCACCTGCAATCTCCAGGAACCGCACGGAAACCTTGGGTGGGGCGCAAAGTCTCCATAGGTTTCCGTTCAGGTTTCCTAAGTGGGACAGGGGCTTAAGGCATTCGGGCCGCACAGCTGAAGTCATTACATTGGGGTGGCAAGTAGATCCTGTTATAGAGGTTGTGACATATAGTGCATTTAAACCTCAACCGACTCCAACTGGTCCAGAACGCAGCCGCCCGACTCATCACCCACACCAAATCCTGGCATCACATCACTCCAGTCCTCAAAAAACTTCACTGGCTTCCCGTCTCCCACCGGATCACCTACAAAATCCTGGTCCTCACCTACAAAGCCCTCCACCATCTGGCCCCCACATATCTCATTGACCTCCTCTCCCCCTACCAACCCTCACGGTCCCTCAGATCCACATCAGCCGGTCTCCTCTCCATCCACAAGTCCAACCTCCGCAGTTTTGGGGACAGAGCCTTCTCCAGGGCAGCCCCCAGGCTCTGGAACTCCCTCCCCCAACTGATCCGCAATTCCGTGTCCCTCCCCATCTTCCAGTCCCGCCTCAAGACCCATCTCTTCACCTCTGCCTATCCTTAGCCCCACGTCCCCGTCCCTTTTCATCTGTGCATCAATTGCCTCATGCTGTGTTTTGTATTGAATTCTGTCTTTACTTTGTGTACTAGTCATGTCTCTACTATTTATTTAATTCCCCTTACATGTTTTTCCTATACATGCTCAATTTTTGTAAGGTGTCCTTGAGACTCTTGAAAGGCGCCCATAAATAAAATGTATTATTATTATTATTAAGTAGCCAGCACTTCTGATTTCAATTCAGCAATTCAGCTGAAAAGTGGTCGTGACTTCCTATCTACCCCATTGGAGATCAATAATTGTTCTTTACTGAACTTTCCCTTGTACAGAATGTTATTCCCTTTATCCTGTGTCTGTACACTGTGGATGGCTTGATTGTAATCACGTATAGTCTTTTCACTGACATTGAAACATAGAAACATAGACATTTGGTGCAGGAGTAGGCCATTCGGCCCTTCGAGCCTGCACCGCCATTCAATATGATCATGGCTGATCATGCAACTCAGTATCATATCTTCTCTCCATACCCCCTGATCCCTTTAGCTACAAGGGCCACATCTAACTTAAATATAGCCAATGAACTGGCCTCAACTACCTTCTGTGGCAGAGATTTACTACTCTCTGTGTGAAAAATGTTTTTCTCATCTCGGTCCTAAAGGATTTCCCCCTTATCCTTAAACTGTGACCCCTTGTTCTGGACTTCCCCAACATCGGGAACAATCTTCCTGCATCTAGCCTGTCCAACCCCTTAAGAAGTTTGTAAGTTTCTATAAGAACCCCCCTCAATCTTCTAAATTCTAGCGAGTACAAGCCGAGTCTATCCAGTCTTTCTTCATATGAAAGTCCTGACATCCCAGGAATCAGCCTGGTGAACCTTCTCTGTACTCCCTCTATGGCAAGAATGTCTTTCCTCAGATTAGGAGACCAAAACTGTACGGAATACTCCAGGTGTGGTCTCACCAAGACCCTGTACAACTACAGTAGAGCCTCCCTGCTCCTATACTCAAATCCTTTTGCTATGAATGCTGAATAGCACTCAACAAAAAAAGCATTTCACATGATCTTTCACAAAGATCTGACGCCATAGAATTTCAAAACTGAATCAATGAACTCTGCCACCAAAACAACGAATAAAACCGAATAAAACCATTAAGATTGTTTAATCTAAATGTCACATTTAATATGGTACAGATTACTGACGTCTTCCAGTCGGGTTTTATTTCAACCGCGGATATCGAGTCTGTAAACCAATGTCTTTAACACAAGTTCTCCCAGTACACGTATACGCAGTATGGGATATTGACATTGGGTTAACAATACGTCACCAAAGCCAGCTACATCCTTAGTCATGACACTAGGATCAGCACAATCAGGGCAGACATTGCAGAAGTGGAGGCAGGTTCGATTTTATCATTTAAAACTAAATTGGATAGGTATATGGATGGGAAAGGAATGGAGGGTTATGGTCTGAGTGCAGGTAGATGGGACTAGGGGAAAATAATTGTTCGGCATGGACTAGAAGGGCCGAGATGGCCTGTTTCCGTGCTGTAATTGTTATATGGTTATATGGTTATATGGTTATAGATAGGATGGAAATGGCTGCAGATGCCATTACGTTTTACATTCTGATCAACGCAAGCAGAGCAGACCAAGGGTGGCAGGATTTAAGATCATATTTCGACATACCCCACGGACTCACGTCTATATGTGAGGGCAGGTTTGCTATATTATATCGGGGCCACTTGAACCCTACGAAGTGTGGAATCAGCATTATTTTTTAGCCACAAACAATCACACAAGAAAAAGTCAGTTCAGACTATTTCAAGGTGGCTGAAGCAGGTTCTGGTTTATGCAGATAGTGACACTGATGATTTTACATCTCATTCCATCAGGGCAGAATGGACGTTCCCATTGACCATATCCTCGTGACCGCAGGATGGTCAAGTGAATGCATTTTCATTTTTTTTAACCATAAACTGATTGCCAACCCGGGCTGTTTGCCCATTCTGTTTTGTGTTCACTTTAGCCTCCCCTGACATAGAGGGGTTGCTATTGATTGCTTTATTCACATAAGCCATTAATACATTTGAATCAATGTTATGGTTAATGCATTGTTGATTATTCACTCGTTCTGAGTCAATCGATGCAGTGAGACGCCGGGATTTGAATCTGCGGCATGAAATCACAGAGCTTTGAACTCTTCACGGAATCACTCACGTGACTCCGAAGTAAATTAGTAAGCTTCAACGAGAACTTACCAGTTTAAAGTTTGATCTTTATTTTATGAGGAGTTACGTTGGTGATTACGTGCCCAACCCTCTCTCTCATAAAGGTCATATGGTAGTTATCATGTTTGCTGATCTTACTATGTTACGTCAAATATTCTGTTATCTGTGATTGCATACCGTTGCTTTGAAGATTGACGTGCA
>NC_045960.1:106766-176766 GCF_010909765.2 Amblyraja radiata
TGTGTCTTCTCCAACAGGGCGGCGATGATGCCGGGTGAAGGGGCGAGCGTCCCTGGAGCCGACGGAGTGGGAGCGAGAGGCCGAAGGAGCGGGAGGGCGAGACAGAGGAAACCTGGCGCGGTGTCTCCCTACACCAGAATTGCAGCCGGTGCGGGAACCGGTCCCGGGGAGCTGTCGGGGAGCTGTCGGGTCCCTGAGGGAGGGAAAAAGATGTTGACGTCAGTCAAGGAAAGACGTGAGGGGCGCTGTTTAATCTCGCCAGCACAGATCCCGCTAAATAACCCGGTCCGCATGGAACGTGTTAATAGTTTGCTGTGGGTATAATGAGTCCAGACTTGTGTCATTCAATCGCTCTGGCGTTAGCTCCTACGACGCATTAGTCGGAGGGAATCTCTGCCAACCATCTCAGTGGAAAATAAATAAAACAATTCTGAAATAGTATCTGAAATATTTTAAAATGCGTGATATTTTAATAACGCATGTGAAACATAGGATGAGGCTGGTACCTCATTAGATGGCTAGCGTATGTGACGAGTCAAGCTAATAATTTCACTGGGACTTGTCGCATGTGACAATAAAGTATTCAATTCAATCCATTTAAACGAGGCATTGACCTGACATATAGACCGCAGTTCGCGCTCCGTGGAGAAATTCCGGGGAACATCTGTGCGAATCTCAGTGCATTCAAGTCAGAAGCGCACCGGATACACCCCACTGGTGCACAGCCATTTATTCCACTTTCACTCACCCCTGCTTGTCACTCTGTTGCTACTAAACCCCTTTCTACTTTAATCTCCCACCTCGAGTACCTCATTACCTTACTATGCCCCCCTCTTGCCCCGCCACCCTTCCATTCATCCATACCTTCACCACTTTTCCGGCTTTACATTTAACTCATTGTCTTTACCTGTCTGACACCTTTTTGTCTCATTTTCACCTCCAGCCTTTGTCAGTTACTCCACTCACACAGCAATCAAGCACCCCACCATCGCTTGTATCCATCTATCATTGACAGGCATGTCCCATCCACTCCATTTTCTCCCCAGCCACACTTCCCATTTCTCCTCTGTGCACTCATCTCCCAATCCAGAGTAGCCCACCTTCCTTTTCTCCCACTATTTCCTGCCCGCACTTCCACCCTTATCCCTCCGTGCGGCTTTACATTTCACCTTCACCATTCTCTTGATCTGACTTTTGCCGTCTTATCACCAATAGCATTTGTCACCTACTCCACCCATCCGCCAATACAACCCCTCTCACATATACCCATCTTTCAGTTGCCAGGCAATGTCCGGTCCCCGTTTGTTTTCAGGCTTTCCCCAATCAGTCTGAAAGGAACCGATTCAAAACGCCTTCTGCCTATTGCCTCCGGAGATGCTGGCAAGTCATGTCTGTTCTTCCAGCACTTTGTTGATGTGCCAATTATTGGGTCGGGGATTAGTGCTTCCGCGGACTCGGTTGGGTGCCAGTGACACTTTGCGTTTTGCTATTATTGTTGCACCAGCTTGAGGGACATTTGCAACGGAGCCCCGGATACCTAATGGAATTGCGGTGATAAGTATAGTTTTAACTTGTTAATTCCCGCTTTAATTTGTTTATATTGGTAAATATTGTTGATACAAGAGTTTCTGAAGTGGTCTATACTTGCTTAAAGTTTACTCTTATATTTTCAAAATCTAGGGGCATGTTGAAAGACACCAGAACGTGCCCCAAGACCAGCCACCCTGGTCACCAGTGGCTTTGGCATGAAAAGGGTGCATGGATTGAGTGTAATCATTATTTTATTTCTGTTTCATTTGATGTTATTTTCGTCTCAAGTTTTTTGAATGATTTTTGTTCTCTTTGGATAAAGGCCAAAGTTAATGGGGATTTTAGTTTAGGACATTATTTTATGTGGCCGATTACTTTATCAACAAGAACCACGGGATATGTAATCAAATGTTTCAGTTCCTCTCTGAATTTTCTCTGGGACAAAGCATAAATAAAAGTGTTGGTGCAAGAACTCAAAAACTTCAGCATATACCCCGATAATTCCGCAATGGTAAAGGGGTCGTCGTAATTTGCTTCCAAAAATTGCGCGTCAGTGAACTGAACGCATACGAAACATATTAAATTAACCATCCACAAGAGAATGAAACTGCCTGATATGGCGAGCAGCAAGACTATGGATTTCCTACGGTTGTCCATCTCTGGGTCACTGTATTTCGCAGTAATGCTGTTTCCTCGTAGTCCGCTCCTCACTCGATTAGCCAGTATAATGTGTCTGATGGTCAGGGAATTTAGCAGCAAGATCAACACGTAGGGTGCAAATGGGGCCAATATCGTTTCCACCCACAGAAAAACTGTCCAAATGTGTATAGTGTAGAAGCTTGATTTTACATAGCACGCCCACTCCACGTTATCAATTACCTCCCGAGGTTCATATATGAAATAGTATGGGATGTTTTCTGTAAGGCTGAAGCAAAGCACCACCACTATAACAACAGTCGCGTTCCTTTCAGTGCAATACCTTGCTCGTAAGGATTGGTGGCAAATAGCAACGTAACGATCGAAAGTGAACGCCACTGTTAGCCACACAGAGCAGTCAAGAGAAACGAAATGTAAGGTCAAAATAACTTTACAAACTGAAGTGTAATTGAAGATCGAATATGGGAAATAGCCATTGATTATCTGGTATAAGACCGAATGGAAAATAAGAATCATTAAATCAGCGACTGCCATCCCCATCAGATAACGAGTGATGCATTTGGAGAGACCGCAATTTCCACGGAACAGGATGACGATTGCCACCAAATTAGCTGCAAAAGACAAACATAGATACATATCATTTCTGGACTACACTCCAAATGCGTGCATTAAATGGAATTGAAAGTGTATTGCTTTTAGGACGTCAGTTCATCTCGGCAGGATATAGACCAGTCGGAAAATATGAACGGAGAAATGGCAGGTGGGGATGAGTCCAGGAAAGTGCGATGTGATGCATTTTCCAAGGTCAACTCTAAGATGCGGCCAGGTGGGACTAATGTAGCACACGTTGGCCGGTGTGGGCAAATTGCGCCGAATGGCTTGTTTCCGCACGGTATCATTCTATGACTTTATCAAATCTATGAGGGTACACGGTTAAAAAAAAAAAAGTAACTATGGGATAGTCCCTGCCACAACTAACTCCACTGACAGCTTGTTCCATACACCCACCAATCGTTGTATGAAAAAGCAACCCCTCGGATGCCTATTAAATCTTTTCTCCTTTACCTTGAACCTATGTCCTCTGGTCCTCGATTCCCCTAATCTGGGCAAAAGACTCTGTGCATCTACGCGATCTATTCCTCTCGTGATTTTATACATCTCTATAAGATCACCCCTTGTCCGAGACTGCGAGCTACTCGATGTCGAAATCCGCGGTTGGAGCGAAAGTAAGTTCACGGATCCGTGGTTGCTCAAAGTCAGTCTCGAGCATCGCTGCCAGCTCCATGATCTTAGGCCGCAGAGCTACCGGTGATACGATCCTGAAATAAATCTCATCTCCAGCAAGGTAATACCGCCGACTCCCCCCCCCCCCCCCCCCCCCCCCCCCGACTCCTACATATAAAACAAACCAGAGAACATTAGCAGAACATTTTTCAACATATTTAATTTTTTTTAAAGACGAAAAGACAGGCAGAACTTTGGCGAGGCTGCCATCGTTGACGACGCCACCCGGTAGAATAGTATCCATGCAACATTCCGGTAAACCTATCCTGCATAATCTCCAGGTACCCCACAACCTTCTAATAATGTGGAGCACAGACTATGCGCAATATCCTAAATGTGGGATCGTCTACATTTTATACATCGATAACATGACGTGTCAATGTTTGAGACAACAATGAAGGCGAACATGCGGTATTCCACCTTGACCACATTTTCCATGTGGGTGCCACTTCAAGGGAACTACGCACTTGTGCGATATTCAACATAGCACGTGGAACAGTACTGGACAAGAATAGACCATTCGCTCCTCAGTGACGACTACAATGTCAAGTTAAACTAATCTCCTCTGCTAACATGTGATCCAATTTCCTCTATTCACTGCATGTCCATGTGTCTATCTATAAGCCACTTAAGCTCCACTTGGATGTCGGTCTCTTCCAACCCCCTGGCAGCGCGTTGCAGGTACTCATCGTTCTGTTAAAAATACAATCTCGCACATCTCATTCAAACCTTCACAGGTACACCAAAAAACCATGCTTTCTATTCTTTAATACTTCTTCTTGGGTTCAGAGTTACTGTCTATCCTATATATGCATCTCATAATATTTGCATATTTATAGCAGGTCTCTCCTGCCCCCCCCCCCCCCCCCCCCCCCCCCCCCCCCCAGTCTCGAATGAAAGCAACGCAATATTGTCTAACCTTTCCTTATAGCTAATTCCCTCCCCTTCGTTCCCTTCCACAGCGCCATAAAGTAGAGGACGTCTCGTGATCACGTGGTATAGATCAGCCTTTTCTCCGTAATCTACTGTTGTGACATGCTCAGAACAAGCACTCGGTAACGCACCCCAAAAATGCGTTATTTTCGCAGGACTCTCGCAGATGTCCCAGCTAAATGTTGTTCCCGCGAACGCAAAAGCAAACGTAGCAATTTTTTATTTGGTTTTATATCTGCCCGAGTTGCTTTTCAGTTGACGTCGGTGAAAAGCGGAACGTGATGGACGTTCGTTCCAAACGCGTTTAGCGCTACATATTATTGGGTGGACGAGAAGGGTGTTGAGCCTAGCTGCTGCTTGGTTTGGTTGGCGACGTCAGTTCTGTAATTGCCCTGACAAATCTGTCAGTCCGATATGATCATAGGGTGACAGAAGAGGCAATACCTGGAACTGAGCATTCAATGTGTGCGGTGGCGGTCCCATTTAATGGAAACCAGCATCATGGTTATTCATAACGGTTTATAATAATCATTGTTATTCTTCAAATAATGGTTGATTTGGGTGTACAATCATACAATAAAAACATATTTCGTTCATACACAAAATTATAATATTATCATTCAAGGTTAAAAATAATCCATTAACAAAATTTACATTAAACATCCTTTATACTTTATCTCAGATGGTCATCTTAGCAATCGACCAGAATGATCAGTAAATAAGACATATTTTTATGTGTACAAAATAAGCACATCGACGTATAGATAAGTATACCGACGAGGGGTAAAATTAAAATGTAAATCATTAACGAGCTTAACTAAGATAAAATATTTTACCGGGTACACCAATTGTTCCAAGTATAGGATAGTAGACTTTTTCTATCCGTATTATTATCGGTTGTTCCATATTGAATGGATCCAGTCTGGTTCGAAAGCTTTACGGCAAATAAATATTTATCCTTCAAAATTGGTCCTTATTTATTCCCAAACTGAATCCCAAGACACGTATTACTTACAGACATTTGAAAAAAACAGGCTACATTGTGGCATGTTTGTTGCTGCTGATCGGAGACATTGTTTTTTCTGAACTAAATATTTCCAACGCGTCAAATTACGGCGATGCGTCAACCGTGTTAACGGCGACGATATTTGAATATGATTTAGGTTCAAATGATTTGATTGTCTATATTACTGGATGCGATAACGTTCCTCATTCAAACGATGCTCACAGTGTAAACATGCAGTAATAATAACACTTTAATAAATACAACGACGACCGATTCATATAACTTTGAAGAAAAACACGAAATCTGTTGGTTTGTTCATATCTGACCTCCAATTTATATTTAAAATATTTAATATTTGTCGTTGTATTCATTCTACCGCACTTTTATTAAGCTGATTTAATTCTACCCGTGGGATAAAAACACGTTTTGACACGGAGAAAACGGACAGCAGCTAAAGTGACATTATTAACCGCCCTTGGATGGGGTTAAAAATTCGATGTAAATATGCCCCCAGTCACATTTACACGTACGCTCATACCACTCTAACCGTATGTTCTGGTGAAACCTCGTTTGGAAAATCTAGAGAATATTGAAATAATGTAAACGTCCACAGGTTCAGCGTAGAAGCTTCTAAAACTGGAGGGTATAACTTTAAGAAAGTGGGGGAAATTGAAGATGGACCTCTATTTTTTTCGCTCAGACGGTAATCCGCATCTGATATGAGCGGCCAGGAGAATCTATGCCCGTAGATAAAATTATAACTTTTAAAAGACATTTGGACAAATATATGAAAGGGTTTAGAGGCCAAATGGGCCAAATGTAGGCAAATAGAACTGGGTCACTTTGTCATCCCAGTGCCGTGAAACGCTGATTATAGACTCAAGAGTCGTCAAGAGTCAAGAGTGTTTTATTGTCATATGTTCCAGATAGATAATTGAAATTGTTACTTGCTGCAGCACAACAGAATGTGTAAACATAGTACACTGTAAACAACATGATAAACGAGAGAGGAAAATAATATACACATAATCACAAGTACACACAAACACACACACACACACACACACACACACACACACACACACACACACACACACACACACACACACACACACACACACACACACACACACACACACACACACACACACACACACACATACACACACACATATATATATATATATATCATACAATAAAAACATATTTCGTTCAGACGCAAAATTATAATATTGTCATTCAAGGATAAAAAAGGATCCATTAACAAAATTTACATTAAACATCATTTATACTTTATCTCAGATGGTCATCTTAGCAATCGACCAGAATGATCAGTAAATAAGACATCTTTTTATGTGTACAAAATAAGCACATCGACGTATAGATAATTATACCGACGAGGGGTAAAATTAAAATGTAAAGCATTAACGAGCTTAACTAAGATAACATATTTTACCGGGTACACCAATTGTTCCAAGTATAGGATAGTAGACTTTTTCTATCCGTATTATTATCGGTTGTTCCATATTGAATGGATCCAGTGTGGTTCGAAAGCTTTACGGCCAAATAAATATTTATCCTTCAAAATTGGTCCTTATTTATTCCCAAACTGAATGCCCAATATGTATATAATCGGGCCTTCGAGCCTGCACCACCATTCAATATGATCATGGCTGATCGTCCAGCTCAGTATCCTGTACCTGCCTTATCTCCATACCCCCTGATCCCTTTAGCCACAAGGGCCACATCTAACTCCCTCATAAACGTAGCCAATGAACTGGCCTCAACTACCTTCAGTGGCAGAGAATTCCAGAGATTCACTACTCTCTGTGTGAAAAATGTTTTCCTCATCTCGGTCCTAAAAGATTTTCCCCCTTATCCTTAAAATGTGAACCCTTGTTCTGGACTTCCCCAAACATCGGGAACAATCTTCCTGCATCTAGCCTGTCCAACCCCTTAAGAATGTTGTAAGTTTCTATAAGATCCCCCCTCAATCTTATAAATTCTAGCGAGTACAAGCCGATTCTATCCAGTCTTTCTTCATAAGAAAGTCCTGACATCCCAGAAATCAGTCTGGTGAACCTTCTCTGTACTCCCTCTATGGCGAGAATGTCATTCCTCAGATTAGGAGACCAAAACAGTACGCTATACTCCAGGCGTGGTCTCACCAAGACCCTGTACAACTGCAGTAGAATCTCCCTGCTCCTATACTCAAATCCTTTTGCTATGAATGCTAACATACCATTCGCTTTATTCACTGCCTGCTGCACCTGCATGCCTACTTTTAATGACTGGTGTACCATGACAACCAGGTCTCGTTGCATCTCCCCTTTTCCTAATCGGCCACCATTCAGATAAGAGTCTACTTTCCTGTTTTTGCTACCAATGTGGATAACCTCACATGTATCCACATTATACTGCATCTGCCATGCATTTGCCCACTCACCCAACCTATCCAAGTTACCTTGCAGCCTCCCAGCATCCTCCTTACAGCTAACACTGACCCCCAGCGTCGTGTCATCCGCAAACATGGAGATGTTGCATTCAATTCCCTCGTCCAAATCATTAATATATATTGTAAATAGCTGGGGTCCCAGCACTGAGCCTTGCGGTACCCCACTAGTCACTGCTTGCCATTGTAAAAATGACCCGTTTACTCCTACTCTTTGCTTCCTGTCTGCCAGCCAGTTCTCTATCCACATCAATACTGAACCCCCCATACCGTGTGCTTTAAGTTTGTATACTAATCTCTCATGTAGGACTTTGTCGAAAGCCTTCTGAAAATCCAAATATAACACATCCACTGGTTTTCTCTTATCCACTCTACTAGTTACATCCTCGAAAAATTCTATAAGATTCGTCAGACATGATTTACCTTTCATAAATCCATGTTGACTTTGTCCAATGATTTCACCACTTTCCAAATGTGCTGCTATTCCATCTTTAATAACTGATTCTAGCAGTTTCCCCACTACCGATGTTAGACTAATTGGTCTGTAATTCCCCGTTTTCTCTCTCCCTCCCTTTTTAAAAAGTGGGGTAACATTAGCTACCCTCCAATCCTCAGGAACTACTCCAGAATCTAAAGAGTTTTGAAAAATTATCATTAATGCATCCACTATTTCCTTACGTACTCTGGGATGCAGCCTATCTGGCCCTGGGGATTACTCGGCCTTTAATCCATTCAATTTACCTAACAACACTTCCAGGCTAACCTGGATTTGACTCAGTTCCTCCGTCATTTCACCCCCGGTCACCTGCTATTTCCGGCAGATTATTTATGTATTCCTCAGTGAAGACAGAACCAAATTAGTTATTCAATTAGTCTGCCATGTCCTTGTTCCCCATGATCCATTCACCTGTTTCTGACTGCAAGCGACCTACATATGATTAAACTAATATTTTTCTCTTCACATATCTAGAAAAACTTTTGCAGTCAGTTTTTACGTTACCTGCCGGTTTTCTTTCATAATCTATTTTCCCTTTCCTAATTAAGCCCTTTGTCCTCCTCTGCTGGACTCCTAATTTCTCCAGGTCCTCTGGTAGGCTGCTTTTTCTGGCTAATTTGTATGCTTCATCTTTTGTTTTGATACAATCCCTGATTCCCCTTGTTGTCCACGGATGCACTACATTCCCCGATTTATTTTTTTGCCAAACTGGGATGAACAATTGTTGTAGTTCATCCATGCAGTCTTTACATGCCTTCCATTGCAAATCCACCGTCAACCCTTTAAGAATCAATTGCCAGTCTATCTTGGCCAATTCACGTCTCATACCCTCAAAGTTACATTTCTTTAAGTTCAGGACCGTTGTTTCTGAATTAATAATGTCACTCTCCATCCTAATGAAGAACTCAACCATATTATGGTCATTCTTGCCCAAGGGACCACGCACAACAAGACTGCTAACTAACCTTCCTCATTACTCAATACCCAGTCTAGAATAGCCTGCTCTGTCGTTGGTTCCTCTACATGTTGGTTTAGAAAACTATACCGCATACATTCCAAGAATTCCTCTTCCTCAGCACCCCTGCCAATTTGATTCACCCAATCTACATGTAGATTGAAGTCACCCGTTATAACTGTTTTACCTTTGTTGCACGCATTTCTAATTTACTGTTTGATGCCACCCCCACGTTAGGTGGCCTGTAGCGTTTTCAACTAGCGTTTTCAACTAGCGTTTTCTGCCCCTTAGTGTTTCACAGCTCTACCCATATCGATTCAACATCCTCCAAGCTAATGTCCTTCCTTTCTATTGCGTTAATCTCCTCTCTAACCAGCAACGCTACCCCACCTCATTTTCCTTTCTGTCTATCCCTCCTGAATATTGAATATCCCTGGATGTTCAGCTCCCAGCCTTGGTCACCCTGGATCCATGTCTCGATGATCCCAACTATATCATAGTCATTCAAATCTATCTGCACATTCAACTCATCCACCTTATTACGAATGCTCCTTGCATTGAGACACAAAGTCTTCAGGCTTGTTTTTACAACACTCTTACCCCTTATCCAATTATGTTGAAAATTGGCCCTGTTTGATTTTTGCCCTGGATTTGTCTGCCTGCCACTTTTACTTTTCACCTTGCTACCGATTGCTTCTACCCTCATTTTACACGCCTCTGTCTCTCCGCTCACACATTTAAGAAACAATGTCCCTTTAACTCCATCCTCGACTATCCCATTTGACACCCCACCCCCCTTATTCAGTTTAAAACCACCCGTGTAGCAGTGGCAAACCTGCCTGCCAGAATGCTGGTCCCCCACCTGTTAAGATGCAATCCGTCCCTTTTGTACAGTTCCCCCTTACTCCAAAACAGATCCCAGTGATCTAAGAATCTAAATCCCTGCCCCCTGCACCAGTTCCTCAGCCACACATTCAGGTCCCGTATCTCCCTGTTCCTGCTCTCGCCAGCACGAGGAACTGGAAGCAAACCGGAGAAAACAACCCTGGAGGTCCTGCTTTTCAGCATTTTTCGAGCTCTCTAAAGTCACGCTTTATGTCATTGAACCTGTGGCCCCCTAAATCCCAATTTTTTTCTATGCCCCCCCTGAAATTTGCCATTTCCCCTTGGTTGGGAATCACTGATCTACAGTATCGGTTGTTTCAGCTGTGAATTCCTATATATCGGCGAGACCAAGCACAGACTCGGCGATCGTTTTGCTGAGCACCTTCGCCCAGACCGCCTCGATATACGTGACTTCCCGGTTGCCAAACACGTTTACTCCCCTTCCCAGTCCCATAGTGAACTTTCTATTCCAGGCCCCGATCATTATCAGAGTGCGGCCAAATACAGATTGGCGAAACAGCACCTCATATTTCGCTTCGGCAGCTTACCATCCAGTAGCATGAATATTAACGTATCTAACTTCAAGTAACCCCTTGCACCCTTTCTCTTTCCGTTGCTCCCCGCCCTATTCGTCGTGCTAGTTTCACTGCTGTCCTGTTGAGTTTCACAGTCTGTATAACTTGTTATCACCTACCCCACAACCAACAGTGAACCATTGTGGGTTCCACATTTCCTTGAGCATGGTTGCTTTTTATATATCCTTCATTCATTCGTTTCTATTTACTTGCTGTATCTTTCGTCATGTGTCCCTGTATAGGACAATTAAATTCGTGCTTTGCTTCAGCACACAGAACTTAGTAGGCATTTACTACAAAACAGATAAGTGTGTCCATATACCATAATATAAATATATACACATATGAGTAAATTAACTGATAACGTGCAAATAACGGAAAATGGGTTATTAACAATCAGAGTTTTGTCCGAGCCAGGTATAAAAGCCTGATGGCTGTGGGGAAGTAGCTATTCCTGAACCTGGTTGTTGCAGTCTTCAGACTCCTGTACCTTCTACCTGAATGTAGCAGTGAGATGAGTGTGTGGCCGGGATGGTGTGGGTCTTTGATGATACTGCCAGCCTTTTTGAGGCAGCGACTGCGATGAATCCCCTCGATGGAAGGAAGGTCAGAGCCGATGATGGACTGGGCAGTGTTTACTACTTGTTGTAGTCTTTTCCTCTCCTGGGCGCTAAAATCGCCGAACCAAGCCACGATGCAACCGGTCAGCATGCTCTCTACTGTGCACCTGTAGAAGTTATAGAGGGTCTTCCTTGACAAACCGACTCTTCGTAATCTTCTCAGGAAGTGGAGGTGCTGATGAGCGTTCTTGATAATTGCATTAGCGACCCGAAACCTCGCTTATTCCTTTTCTCCAGAAATCCTGCCTGATCCGCTGCGTTACTCCAGCATCTGTGTCTATCTTGCTGTAAATCAGCATCTGCAGTTCCGTCTTACGCTCTTTAAAATATTGTTGCAGTTTCGTACCTGCCTCTGCTACCTCCTTTGGCAGATCGTTCCATATACGCCAGCGTCTCAGTGTAAAAGTTGCCCCTCAGTTTCGTATTAAATATTTTCTCCCTCTCCCTCAGCCTATGTCCTCTGGTTCTTGATTACACTAATCTGGGTAAAAGACACTGTGCATTCACCCTATGCATTTCCCTCGTGATTTTATATGGTGTGATGGCTTCTACTGTTCAGACCACATCTCCAGTACTTGATGTAATAGATAGACACTAACACAATGCTACCGGTTCAAGCTCTCTGCATCTCGGCTAGGTGTAAAGTGTTCACCTCTACTATTCTTATTAGTGCATTTGAACTCTACCCAGCATGGTTTGGAATTTCGTAACGGCGTCGTCAGATTCTGCACTGCTTCACGTCTTTCCATCAATGCTTAATTCACGGTCACTGCTCTTTCCAGGAATACCCATGTCTTAAAGAAGTTCTGCACCTCTCTCCGGTGAGATTCCCATCTCCTATCAGTTATGACCAAGGACTTTCGTCCCGTAACATCATTTCTATTTCTTGTTTCATAGATTTTGCCTGACCTGCCGAGTGTTGCCACCATTGTTTGTTCTTTTTGTAATTTCATTTTAAGTTGACTGTGAAATAGGAACGTTATTAAACACAACCGATTATCTCTTGGGGAAAACAAATGCAGCCGTGCCCCTGTAACGAGTGGACGTTGGTAGATGGATAATTAAAAGTACTTGTATTCACACAAAAAATGATGGTGATCCGAAACTCAGTGGTTCCATGGTACTTTATTGTCACAAGTAGGTAGATGCAGTGACATTATTTGTTTTGCTATCAATTCAGTAAAATCATCTTATACATAACCACACTCACACATAAATGCGTTCAACCATTTTTTCTAATACTAGTACACTTCTGATATGGAACACAAAGTGTCGCCACGTTTCAGAAATATTGTGCCCTTCAGATTTCAACAGGTGAAGAGCCCGAACCGCTGGCTGGGACCACCATTCTGAAAAATTAACCCGATCCGAAACCTTGTCTATCCATTTCCTCCACGGGTGTGGCCTGAACCGATGAATTCCTCTCGCACTTCATGTTTTGCTCAAGATTCTGGCACCTGTTGTTCGGTATATCTCCATTTTATGCGTTCTTATTTGTACATTTCAATGATTCTGCTATTCGTACAGAAAGCCCGCTAAATTGTCAATGGATTGTAACATATTTTTTAACGCTGGGGTCTGAGATTGGACTATTGCCGTTTGAAAAGTGACAATCTAAACACAAATCTGCAAATGCTGAAACTGTAAACCGAAAATGCAGGACATACTCGGCAGGCAGCACCTGTGAAAATAGAAACCGATTCAATCTTTTAGGACAAATACATTCGATCAAAATTGGTCTTATTTTCGACATTCAGCGTCTACCGTGACATTTTTGGGATGTTCCTACTATCGCTCATGCTGGTAAGATCTGGTGTAGCCTTTCGACCTGGAATATTGACTCTGTTTCTCAAAGGCCCGTCCGACCTGCAGAGTGTTTCCAGGTTTTTCTGTTTAAGTTTAACCCGTTTGATTAACAGGGCAAAATGGATGAAATTATATTGAACATGACGCTCCATTGTTTGGAACCTGGCACTGGCCGGCCATCCAAATATTTGCCTTTAAACCAACAGCACGATGTTTTAGGATCGGAATACAACGTGTTGAAGGAACTCAGTCGGTCAGGCAGCATCTGTGGAGGAAATTGACAGATTACGATTTCGGTCGAGCCCCTCTTCATTCTAATTGTACTAGGGGCAGAAAGCTGCAAAAGAGACGTGGGGCCGGAATAAATCCTGGCAAATGATAGGTCGATAGACATAAGGTGCTGGAGTAACTCGGCGGGTCAGGCAGCATCTCTGAACAAAATTTATAGGTGACGTTTCTTTCAGTCTGAAGAAAAGTTCCGAGCCGAAACGTCACATATTTTTTTCTTCAGTGACGTTGCCTGACCCGCTGAGTTACTCCAGCACCTTATGTCTATCTTCGTTAGACAATAGCTGCTACAGTTCCTCCCAACACCAGTATTGCGTGGATTCGGGTGAGGGGAATGACTATTTGCAGGTGGTTGCAAATAATGAAAACGGCTTAAGATGAAAAGGCGACAAAATTCTGTCAGGTGTGGAAAGAAGAGGTGCGAAATGTAAAACCAGAGGGAGGGACGTTGATGGAAGGGGACATGGGGTGGGTGGGGGTTAGTGGGACGAACGGGTGTCGTATCGGGTTAGGGGCACATGAAAGAGAGGGGGATACTAGTTAAAATTGGAAAAATCAATCTGCATACCGAAGATGGACACAAAATGCGCGAGTAACTCAGCGGGACAAGCAGCATCTCTGGAGAGAAGGAAAGGGTAACGTTTCCCATACCTTCTCAGCAGATATGCTACCTGTCCCGCAAAGTTCCTCTAGCATTGTGTGTCTATCGTCGGTTTGAACGCGCATCAGCAGTTCCTTGCTACACAACAATCTTCATACCGCTGGGTGCTAAGCTAACCCAGCGGAATATGAAGAGCTGTTTCTCCAGTTTACGTGTGGCATCTCTCCGACAACGAAGGAGGCCAAGGACAGATAATCGGTACGGGAATGGGAAGGCCAGTTACACGGCTGGTAAAGCAAAAAATCAGGCAACGAGGTTCGATTCAACGCACTAATTTATTTTAAAAACCCGGGCAATAATAATAAATGGATATGCTATCACTTTCTTCGCTTCCTCCCGGAACCTCCTCTGGACAAGTGCATAAATACAAGTGTTTGTACAGGAACTCAAATACATCAGCAGAAGCGCTATTCTAATCGCAAGATAACGGGTCCTCGGGGCGTTGACCGCAAAACTATGCGTGACTTCGAAACACAAGTCGAGTATCATCATCGGAGTCCACAACGCAGTGAAACTCCCCGAGATGGCAAATAACAGAATAATTGAAGTCCTCCGGTTTCTGATCTCGGGATCACATATATTACCGTCCATGCGGCGCTTCAGGGCGCTGCGAATTCGACTGACCTGTACAATGTGCCTTATGGTCAGTGAATTTAACAGCAATACCAGCGGCAGTGGCAGCAGTGGTACCAAAAATTTGGAGAACGATTTGTACGTCTTCCATGCGGGCGAAGAAGCATATTCCGCAACTGTATGACAGCCCCATCGTATATCACCGGCAATATAGCGCGGCTGATACCGAAAATAAACTGGAATATGGATCAAAAAGCTGCACAAACACACTGTCGTTAGAATCACTGCGGCCGTTTTCTCGGTGCAGTATTTTGATTTTAATTTCTGGCAACAAATAGCTAAGAAGCGGTCGACTGTGAATGACACTGTGGACCAGACGGAGAATTGAACGCAGGATGTTTGTATAAAGGATGTAAGCCGACACGTACAGGTGTATGCCAGGAATGAATTCGGAAAATGATAGCTGAGGACGGTTCCCACGATGACATTAAATATACAGACCATTGTGTCTGCGACTGCCATAGTTAGCATGTAACGGATGACCACTTTGGAGAGGCCGCACGATCTCCGGGACAGGACCAGTAGAGAGAGAACGTTTGCTGTAAGAAGATGACATGGCAGGTCATTATCAGAGAGAAACCCCCCAGCATCGAGAACGTGGCTTTGGTCACGGGAACGCTGGGAATAACCTAACAGGGAACATTGTAACTGCAGGGCTGACATCATTGGCTGTGTGCAGGGGAACGATGGTGGATATTCGACAGCAGACCAATTGCTTTCATCGATCGGGCATTGGGTCTAAGAGTCAGCCTGCAGCTTCATCGCTACTTTCTACATCATTGGAGACCCTCAGACTATCTTTGATCAAACAGACAGCATCTCTGGAGAAAGCGATTAGGCATTCCTTCCATGCATTTGTCCCATATACCGTCTATATCCCTCGTTCCATTTCCCCCTGACTCTCAGTCTGAAGAAGGGTCTCGACCCGAAAACGTCACCTACTTATTTTCTCCACAGATGCTGCCTGACCCGCCGATTTACTTCAGATTTTCTAGACTGTCTTCGGTTTAACCCAACATCTGTAGCTCCTCCCTACACATATATCTGTGATCAGACTTTACTGGACTTTATCTTGCACTAAACGTTATTCACGTTATTATCTGTATCATGTATTTGTACACTGTGGATGGCTCTGTAGTAATCGTGCATTGTCATTCCGCTGACTGGTTGGCTCGCAGGAAAGGCACTTCACTGTATCTTGCTACACGTGACACGAAACTAGACGGAAACTCAAAAAGAGGAGACACTCCTAAGAAATACAGATAATCAGAAGTAAAGCGACGGAGGTGACAACACAATAACTCACCTGGGATACCGATAATTGCAAGAATCGGGTAGCAAATAATGGTCGCAGCCGCCTCTCTTCCCTGCATTTTATGATGGATAGGAGCAAGATCTCGTTATGACAAAGGTACAGCCGCCACACTGAAGCGATTCACGTTGCAGCCTGATTTATACGTCCTCCTTCTCAACTGGGACCACAAATTACATCACAGTTCCACACACTCCTACTCACAAACATCTCCAGTTCTTTCCATTTGAATTAACAGTCAGGTCCGCGCACGGTCATTGATACGAGTGACTGCAATAAACAGGATTACTCTGGGCAGTTCCGGGCTCACAACTGCGCTGCGCAGACCCCGAGCCGTGAACCGGAGTCCCGGGTTTATCTATCCCCCTTGTTCTTACTTTACCCGCATAAACACTGACTCTCTTCATATGTGCCTGCCTCTCTTCATCGCTTCCATTTATATTCATTCAGTAAACAGACCTGTTCTTCAGATCCTCTGGCTCAACATTCAAGAGATGCTTTATTCAAGGTCAGGCAACGACTTCATAAGGTCATGTCATCAGTAATAGGAGCAGGAATAGGCCATTCGGCCCACCAAGTCTACTCCGCCATTCAGTCATGGGAGAGCTATCTATCCCTCCAAACCCCATTCTCCTGCCTTTCCCAATAACCCTTGACACCCGTACTTATCAAAAATCTATCTATTTCTGCTTTAAACCTATCCATTGACTTGGCCTTCACAGCCTTCTGTGGCAATGAATTTCACAGATTCATTACGCTCTGACTAAAGAAATTGAAATTTCTTCTCGTCTCCTTTAATTCTGAGGCGATGACCTCCAGTCCGAGACTCTATCAGTATAGGAAACTTCTCCTCTTGATCCAAGCCTTTCGGTGCATTACAATGAAGGCAACATTCTAGTAAATCTCCTCTGTACTCTCTCTTTTTTGTTGACATCCTTCCTATAATTAGGCGACCAAAATGGTACACCATACTCCAGAATTGGCCTCACCAATGCCTTGTACAATTTTAACATTACATCCCAACTTCTATACTCAATGCTCTGATTTATAAAGGCCAGCACACCAAAAGCTTTCTTTACCACCCTATCTACATGAGATTCCACCTTCAGGGATCTATGCACAGTTATTCCTAGTTCCCTCTGTTCAACTGCATTCCTCAATTCGCAACCATTTGCCATGTACGTCTTATTTTGAGTTGTCCTGCCAAGATGTAGCACCTCACACTTATTAGCATTAAACTCCATCTGCCATCTTTCAGTCCACTCTTCCAAATGGCCTAAATCTCTCTGTAAACTTTGAAAATCTACTTAATTATCCACAACACCACCTATCTTAGTATCAGCTGCATACTTACCAATCCAATGTTCCACTCCATCATCCAGATCATTGATGTACATGACAAACAACAGTGGACCCAACACATACCCCTGAGGCACCCCACTAGTCACCGGCCTCCAACCTGACAAACAGCCATCCACCATTACTCTCTGGCATCTCCCATTCAGTCACTGTTGAATCCATCTTGCTACTCCACCATTAATACCCAACAATTGAACCTTCTTAATCAACCTTCCATGAGGAACCTTGTCAAAGGCCTTACTGAAGTCCATATAGACAACATCCACTGCTTTACCCTCATCAATTTCCCTAGTATTTCCTGAGGTGTCCAGAAGCCTACAGTGGAAGGCAGTAACATTGTGATTAAAGTCATAGATAGATAAATAAATGGTGGGGCAGGGTAAATGATATATCTGTGACTGGTTAGATTGGGGATAAAATAAGAATAGGAGCAACCAACTGATATTCTCAAGATTCGCCAAAAAAAATCATCCTCTCAGTGTGCATCACCGTTCGGTTTGACAACTGTGCTGCCCAAAACATGAAGACATTGTAGAGAGTTGTGGATGCAGCCCAGTCCATCACACAGCCCAGTCCACCACACAGCCCTGTCCATCACACAACCCAGTCCACCACACAGCCCAGTCCATCACACATCCCAGTATGACAGACCAGTCCACCACACACCCAGTCCACCACACAGCCCAGTCCATCACACAGCCCAGTATGACAGACCAGTCCACCATACAGCCCAGTCCACCACACAGCCCAGTCCATCACACAGCCCAGTATGACAGACGAGTCCACCACACAGCCCAGTCCACCACACAGCCCAGTCCATCACACAGACCAGTCCGCCACACAGCCCAGTCCACCACACAGCCCAGTCCATCACACAGCCCAGTATGACAGACGAGTCCACCACACAGCCCAGTCCACCACACAGCCCAGTCCATCACACAGCCCAGTATGACAGACCAGTCCACCACACAGCCCAGTCCACCACACAGCCCTGTCCATCACACAGCCAAGTCCATCACACAGCCCAGTCCATCACACAGCCCAGCCCATCACAGACCAGTCAATGGCAGACCACTTCATCGCACATACCAGTCCATCACACAGCCTAGTCCTTCACACAGCCCAGTCCATGACAGACCAGTTCATCACACAGCCCAGTCCATCATACAGACCAGTCCACCACACAGACCAGTCCATCACACAGCCCAGTCCATCACACAGCCCAGTCCATCACGCAGACCAGCCGCCCCGCCATTAATTCCATCTACACTTGCCGCTGATCCAGTAAAGACCCACACACCCTGGCCATTACCTCTTCTCCTCTCTCCCATCGCGCTGATGATATAAAACCTTGAAACCACATATAATCTGATTCAAGAACATCTTCATCTCGGCTGTTATCAGATTGCTGAACTGTTCTCATATAAGGTCAGGATATAGTTCAGATCTTCCAATCTTCCTTGTAAGGTCCCTTGTAGCTTTCATTTTCAATTTGCACTTTATTTGTGGCTGTAACGTTATATTCTGAATCAGATCGCTATCTCTTTTTGCATTGTTCGTTGTACGGATGTCTGGTGTGCTTATAATCGTGTAACGTATGTACGGCCTGGACAATTTGCGAAACAGTATATCGATACATGAGACAATAGTAATCGACTACGAATACGAAGACTGCTCACTATCGATAAAAAAAACTGTTCCGCCTCTGCCCCGTGTATCTATCCTGCTCTCCGTGTGTTATAATTTCTTAGGGCACAAGAATAAACACGGCCTGAACCTCCAGGGCCTTCCAGGGTTAGTGAATTCTGAAGACTTTATTCCTCTATCCGTTGCCTTACTAGGACAAATGATTATGTTCTTATCTTAGTCGTAAATGCCCTGCCCAATTTTCTAACACTCTGTATGAATGGGTCTAGTGTACTCTGCCACAGGAAACAAATACCCTACAAACAACCAAACGAGCACATTCAAAAAGTTGCAAAGAGATCATGTCTTATGTTTTTTAAATTGAAGAGAATGTAGTTGCAAAGAGTAGGAGTAAACGGGTCCTTTTCACAATGGCAGGCAGTGACTAGTGGGGTACCGCAAGGCTCAGTGCTGGGACCCCAGCTATTTACAATATATATTAATGATCTGGATGAGGGAATTGAAGGCAATGTAACCATATAACCATATAACCATATAACAATTACAGCACGGAAACAGGCCATCTCGACCCCTCTAGTCCGTGCCGAACACATAATCTCCCCTAGTCCCATATACCTGCGCTCAGACCATAACCCTCCATTCCTTTCCCATCCATATAGCTATCCAATTTATTTTTAAATGATAAAAACGAACCTGCCTCCACCACCTTCACTGGAAGCTCATTCCACACAGCTACCACTCTCTGAGTAAAGAAGTTCCCCCTCGTGTTACCCCTAAACTTCAGTCCCTTAATTCTCAAGTCATGTCCCCTTGTTTGAATCTTCCCTACTCTCAGTGGGAAAATATCTCCAAGTTTGCGGATGACACTAAGCTGGGGGGCAGTGTTAGATGTGAGGAGGATGCTAGGGGACTGCAAGGTGACTTGGATAGGCTGGGTGAGTGGACAAATGTTTGGCTGATGCAGTATAATGTGGATAATTGTGAGGTTATCAATTTTGGTGGCAACAACAGGAAAGCAGACTAATTATCTAAATGGTGGCCGACTAGGAAAAGGGGAGATGCAGCGAGACCTGGGTGTCATGGTACACCAGTCATTGAAAGTAGGCATGCAGGTGCAGCAGGCAGTGAAAAAAGCGAATGGTATGTTAGCTTTCATAGCAAAAGGATTTGAGTATAGGAGCAGGGAGGTTCTACTGCAGTTGTACAGGGTCTTGGTGAGACCACACCTGGAGTATTGCGTACAGTTTTGGTCTCCAAATCTGAGGAAGGGCATTATTGCCATAGAGGGAGTGCAGAGAAGGTTCACCAGACTGATTCCTGGGATGTCAGGACTGTCTTATGAAGAAAGACTGGATAGACTTGGTTTATACTCTCTAGAATTTAGGAGATTGAGAGGGGTTCTTATAGAAACTTACAAAATTCTTAAGGGGTTGGACAGGCTAGATGCAGGAAGATTGCTCCCGATGTTGGGGAAGTCCAGGACAAGGGGTCACAGCTTAAGGATAAGGGGGAAATCCTTTAAAACCGAGATGAGAAGAACTTTTTTCACACAGAGAATGGTGAATCTCTGGAACTCTGCCACAGAGGGTAGTCGAGGCCAGTTCATTGGCTATATTTAAGAGGGAATTAGATGTGGCCCTTGTGGCTAAGGGGATCAGAGGGTATGGAGAGAAGGCAGGTACGGGATACTGAGTTGGATGATCAGCCATGATCATATTGAATGGCGGTGCAGGCTCGAAGGGCCGAATGGCCTACTCCTGCACCTAATTTCTATGTTTCTATGTTTCAATGTAGTATTCTACTCATTCACTCTTCACAGACCAAACCCACCATTCATAGAATCTTACAAAGATTCAATACATTTATTTAAAAATAGCTCGAATACAAAACAAGGATTCAATGCTGAGGTTCTATAAGGTGCTGGTCAAGCCGCATTTGGAATATTGTGAGCATTTTTGGGCACCATATCTGAGGAAGGAAGGATATGCTGGCTCTGGAGAGGGTCTAGAGGAGGTTTACAAGAATGATCCCAGGAATGAATCGGTTAGCATGTGATGAGCGTTTGATGGCACTGAGGTATAGAATGTGGGACCTCATTGAAACTTACCAAATAGTGAAAGGCTTGGATTGAGTGGCTTTGGAGAGGATGTTTCCACTAGTGGGTGAGTCGTGGACTAGAGGTCTTAGCCTCAGAATTAAGGAACATTCCTTTAGCAAGGAAATTAGGAGGAATGTATTTATTTAGAGCGTGGTGAATCTGTGGAATTCTTTGCCACAGAATGCTGTGAAGGCAACGACAAATAATATTTTTAAGGCAGAGATAGATAGATTCTTGATTAGTACGGGTGTCAGGTGTTATGGGGAGAAGGCAGGAAATATGTTAGAAGGGAAAAATACATCAAAAATGATTTAACGGCGGAATAGACCTGAGGGGCCGAATGGTCTAATTCTCCTCATATCACTGATGACCAGATGACATTATTCCTTCCCGTACATACACTGTTAGGTAAGAGAACAAACACTTATGGTTGTTACAGAGCCCCAAATAAGGGAGGTAGGGTGGACAGATGGGAACTGTATGGAGGATGCGTGGTTGATGAAACTGAGTAGAATGGCTCCATTATCAGGGTTCAGAGCGGTCTTTCCATAAGCAAAGGTACAGTCTGATTCTCCTCTGCTTCATTGCAGACATTCAATGTGTTTTAATCATTGTGATGATGCCGGCCTCAACTACCTCCCCTGGCAGCTCGGTCCAGACACCCACCAGCCATTGTATGAAAATGCTACCCCTCTGGTTCCCATTTAATCTTTCCTCCCTCACCTTAAACCTATATCCTCTGGTTCTCGATTCCCCTAGTCTGGGGAAGAGACTGTGCATCTACCCAATCTATTCCTCTCTTGCTTTTGTGTTCTTTGAAAGGATTATGCCTCATCCTCCCGCGCTCCAAGGAAGAGAGACCTAGCCTGCTCAACCTCTCCCTATCGCTCAGCTCCTCGAGTCCTGGCAGCATCCTTGTAAATCTTCACTGCACCCTTCATCTTGCTCCAACGCATGGCAACTTTCTTCCTCGCCACGAGAAAAGTTTCACCATCACTAAATATACAATGGAGAGAGTGAAATTGAGGGAATAAAATAGGCTCGTAATCGGAAGCAGTTGGGAGGAGGTGGACATAGAACACAGAGAGGTACAGCACAGAAACATGCCCTTCGACCCACAATGTATGTGCTGAAAATGATGCCAACGTAAACTAATTTAATCTGCCTGCACATGATCCATGGCCCTCTGTTCTACATATAACCACGTGCCTTGTTAAATCTCTTTAATGTAGCTATCATATAGTTGAGATAGCTGTCTGCCATTGTTAGATTATCACATGGTCGGCTGCTCTGGGAGGTTAGATTGCATGGGATCAAAGGAGAAAAAGCCGAATGTATACAAAATTGGCTTCATGGAAAGAAGCAAAGGGTAATGGTGGAAGATAGCTTCTCGAACTGGCGGCCAGTGACTAGCGGTGTGCCTCATGGTTTGTGCTGGGCCTGTTACTGTTTGTCTTTTATATCAATGATTTGGATGAGATTACGAGTCGCAGATCGACAATGTGTTCAAAAAGGCTTTTGGTACATTGGCCTTCATCAGTCAGAACATTCAAGTATAGAAATTAGGCCATGCTGCAGTTGTATAAGACGTCTGTGAGACCACATTTAGAGTATAGTGTTCAGTTCTATGTTGCAGGAAAGATGCTGTCATGCTGGAAATGGTGCACAGATGACTTACGAGGATATTACCAGGACAGAGAGGATTTGCGAGGAGGATGTTGCCACAGCTAGATGGTTTGACCAAGAGGGAGAGGTTGAGTAGGCCGGTTTTAGGTTAGTGACCTAAAATTTGTAAATTCAATATTCATACCATTGGGTTGCATGCTACCCAAGCATGCTACTCGGTCAGCCATGATCACAATGAATGGCGCTGCTGTCTCGAAGGGCCGGATGGCCTCCTCCTGCACCTATTTTCTATGTTTCTATGTTTATAAAATATGTGGTGCTGTTCCTCCAGTTGTCTCACTCTGGCAATGGAGGTGGCCAAAGACAGAAAGGTCAATAGGGGAATGTGAAGGGATGTTAAAATTGTCAGTAGCTAGGAGACCTAGCAGTTCATAGTAATAGAGTGATATTGCATGTAAACAGGCCCATCGGCCCATCTTTCCCATACCGGCCAACATATTACAGCCACATTAGTCCCACTGTCCTACGTTTGGCCCATATCCCTTCAAATCTGTGCTATCCATGTATCTGTCTAACTGTTTCTTAAAAGTTGAGATAGTCCCTGCCTCAACAACCTCCTCGGGTAGTTATGGCAGGTGTTCGGTGAAACAGCTGCCTAGTCTACATTTGCTCTCGTTCATGCACAAGGTGCCACAGCGGGAACATCAGATGCAGTCTTTTGTCTTAGGCCCCTTCGGTCATGGCTGACCATGGATGTCTCCAGGGTGCTATACCCTACATGGAGGATGCCTGTGCGTTACTTTGTTTAACGTGGGGAGACTGGTGCACAGACAGCCACCCCACAGTCCTTGATAGATCTGGGTCAGGATCGAGTGGCATGGAGTCCAAGACAACTGGAGACTCTTTTCTGCTGCAGCCTTCATCCACCTTCCCATCCGTTTTGTTGCTCCACTAAGGTCAGCCAGAGCAGTTGATAATATGATAGTACAGATCAGTTGATAGTCTATTGCCTGTGATGGAGAAGAAATCAGATAGGAGAATGAGGTGTCAGATGCACAATAGTTCAATGGGATCAATACTGTTTTCTTTGTCACATGTACAACTGCACAATGATTTTTTTTGCATATATTACGCATGCGGGCGCCACCATGTTTTGGCGCCATTATTCAATTTTCAAACTCCGGTCGGTCCGTCCGCTCGATGCACTGGAGCACTTCCCACGAGCCAACATCCCTCTCCTCTCCTGGACATCTCTGTGTCCCAGGGGCGACTCCTGCAACCGACCATTAAGGTACTGGAGGCAATACCCCGGTTCCCCCTCCCCCACGCTCCTCACATGCAATGTCTCCAGCTCCCTCCCGGTTACGCCGTCCGATGAGCCTTTGGGTAGGGTACCTCTCCTGCCTCAGACTTTTCTCAGGAACTGGGTCAATGAGCACCCTTCCACCACCCTGGACGTTTCACTAGTTCGACAGTTCACCTCAGATTCTTCCCAGTCAACAATAGACCAACCAAGGTTCAACCCTGCTTTGGGTCATTTGTTGTTGACCCTGATTTGTTCTGGCCTTTTCTCTCCTCTGGCTCTCACCTAACCCCCAACTTTCAGTCTGAGTTCCAACACGAAACGTCACCTATCCTTTTTCTCCAGTGATGCTGCCTGACCAGCAGAGTTACTCCAGCATTTTGAGTCTATCTGTGGTATTAACCAGTATCTGCAGTTCCTTGTTTTTACAAGAACCAGGGGACATAGATTTAAGATAGGAAGAGAATGATTTAATAGAAACCTGATGGGCAGGTTTTTCAGAAAATGGTGGGTATTTGGAACCAGCTGCCAGAGGAGGTGGTTGAGGCTGGTACTGTGACAACATTTAAAAATACATTTGGACAGGGACGCGGATAGGAACAGATTAGAGGGATATGGGTCAAACTCGGCCAGGCAGATTGGCATCTTGGTCAACATTAACGAGATGGGCCGAAGGGCCTGTTTCAGTACTACACATTCAATTAAAATTAAATTTAAAAAATGTAGGAATGACACCCGAATATGTGGTGCGAAGTTTGAAGAAAGGTCTCGACCCGAAATGTCACATATTCCTTTTCTCCAGAGATGCTGTCAGACGCGCTGAGTTACTCCAACTTTTTTGTGTCTATCTTCGCTTGAAGCCAACATCTGCAGTTGCTTCCTACACATTCTGTTTGACTCTTTCACTGTCAATGCAGAGCTACCCGCCACGGAACTCCCACAGTTGCGACACTGTCGGCTGTGGCCGGTGCTGCAATACATTCAACTACCAGAGAAAACAACACCGGTCTACCAGCGGGCAGAATCAAAAGTTGCCAGTAGCGAGTGAAAACGCGCCACAGATGAAGGCAACTTGAGGTGCGGTTTTGTAACGACCCGTACTGCAACGCCTCAACGCCCCACTCAAGTACGGCGCAACCCAACACATGTCGGGATATATAGCGGTTCCGAAGCTGGAACTTGCAAGCTGCAAACATGGCGTGTACACAAGTCTTTACCTAAATACACGCGTTCCCATGAGAAGGAGTCAGTTGCATTAGTAGTAATCAGTTGGGTTACATTAAATGCACATCCGAGCGGTTTACAGCAAAGATATTTGGTTTGCAGCTTCCACCGAGAAAAGTTATTGTACTTGCAATGTTCGACTGAGTTAGATGCAGGGCGAGTCCAGAACCAGGGGCCACAGACTTAGAATAAAGGGGAGGTCATTTAAGACTGAGGAGAGAAACAACGTTTTCACCCAGGGAGGCCAAATCACTGGATGGATTTAAGAGAGAGTTAGATGGAGCTCTAGGGGCTAGTGGAGTCAATGGATATGGGGAGAAGATAGGCACGGGTTATTGATTGGGAACGATCAGCCATGATCACAATTAATTGTGGTGCTGGCTCGAAGGGCCAAATGGCCTCCTATTTTCTATGTTTCTATCTATGTTTCTATGTTCATTTAACGCTCGATACCTTTTACACGCTCGAAGATCGTCTTTTTGCGATCAAATTGAAAAATAATTGGGCACCGGGCTGAAGTGAATCGAAGGCCTCTGTAACTTTTTAACGGCCTTGCGTAAAATGGCGCTTTAAATTGTAACTCAGGCGGACACTGTAAAGCCGTGTTTGAACATGAAGTCTGAACTTGGACTGACCCGGGACACTCCAGGCCAAAGTTCTCTGGTAGAAAGCGGATCTTATTGTATAAAACGATAACTATAGCAAGCCTGAATGGATAGAGGCGCTGAACTTTACAGATGACAGTAATTGTGTTATAAGTTTAGAGAGCTATCTTTACAGAGGCCAATTCACCCACAACCCCGGCTTTCGGATATGGGAGAAAACCCACGCAGTCACAGGGAGAATGTGTAAACGCTACACATACGGCACCCGACGGCATGCTCGAACCCGGGATCGTGGCGCTGTGAGGCAGCAGCTCTATCAGCTGATCCACTAGGCTGCCCTCACGGAGCAAACCGTCTAAATGCGTGTTCTCTATAAACAGGTCACGTCACTGTTCTGTTTCAGGCCTTTACATGTTACTCTGATACAGCAGAGATTGCAGAAATAAAAACACAAAAAGCTATAGTAACTCAGCGGGACAGGCAAGCATAACTGGAGAGAAGGAATGGGTAACGTTTCAGGTTGAGACCCTTCTTCAAACTGCCGAGTTTTAAAATTAACTCTCCTGATCAACGTCGTCCTTCCCCCAATCGCATTCTCCACGTTCCTTCCGCATTCCATCTCCGCGATTTGAAACATTGTTGATGTTTTTTTCAGTTCTGTGGAATACTTTCTTGAATGAGCAGAATAAACATTATTTATTCCCTTATCGTGTATATATACACAGCGAATGGTTCGATTGTAATCATGTATCGTCTTTCCGCTGGTTTGCACACAACAAAAGCTTTTCACGGTACCTCAGTACACGTGACAATAAACTAAACTAGGCAACTAAACAACCAAAGACTGAACATAAAGGGCCTGTCCCACTTGGCGATTCCTTCGGCGACTGCCGGCATCATTGACTGACTTATCAGATCACCGAAACATTTGCGGCGTGATGCAGCGTGATGACGTATGATGCGGCGGTGACGCGGCGTGATGACGTATGACACACGGTGTTTTTTCAAGTGTAGCAACATTTTTTTTGTCGCCGCTGGATTTTGAAATGTTCAAAATCTTTTCGCGACACTGATATGACGCCAGCAGTCGCTGACAAATCGCCAAGTGGGACAGGCCCTTAACCAACAGATGAGACACTCAACATTCGACTAAACACTTTCACGCAGATCACACTCTGAACACACAGCTGATAAAGCAGCTTCTTTATCTCTACAGGATGATTAGGATGTATCAAACTACCAAACTAACAAAGTACCAAACTACGATGTAGCGCTAATTGTTCACAGTTCTGTTTGGGTTCTGATTAGTAGTGACCTTGAGTTCACAAGCTAGTCCTTGTCTCTGTGTTCCACAGACTTGTTTTCAAGCAGTTGATGGTTTTTAAAAAATATATAAACTAACCCCAATAATTCTCTGGAAAACCCTATCAACTGTTCCCTATTGTTCTCCACCCCATCTATTTTTCCTGCAATTTAACATAAGGTTTGATGTCTGCAATTTTCCATGAAGGAAGGTCTTTGTTCTGTAACATCAATTCTGGATTTCATTCTCAACGTTTACTGCCTGATCTGCGCATTTACAGCAATTTTAGCTTAGTTTAGTTTACAGATACAGCATGGATAGAGGCCCTTCAGCCCGCCGAGTACACGCCAACCAGTGATTACCCATAGACTAGTTCTGTCGTACACACCAGGGACAATTTGCAGAAGCCATTAACCAACAAACCTGCATATCTTTGGAAAGTGGGAGGAAATTGGAGCACCCAGAGAAAACCCACGCGGGCACAGGAAGATCGTGCAAACTCTATAGAGGCAGCAACCATAACGCGATCAAATCTGGCGCCGTAAGGCTGCAACCCTACTGCTGCACCACTATGCCGCCCTTTTTGTCTTTACTTCTGGTTTCTTGCATGTGCAAACTATGCAGACCGATTGCTGCAGTTATACAATACATTGCTGAGGCATAATTGAAGCAGTGTGAAAACTTGTCAGGAGTTTTGGCCAATCTTCTATAAGAATGAAGCCATAAGATGTTGTTGAGCTGGAGATAGTGCAGAGGGTGGCACAGAAGTGGAGCGGTAGAGTTGCTTCCTTACAGCGCCAGAGACTCCAGTTCGATCTTGTCTGCGGGTGCTGTCTGCACGTAGTCTGTACAGTATGTTCTCCCTGTGATCGTGTGGGATATTTCCCAGTGCTCCAGTTTCCTCCCGCATTCCAATGACGTGCAGGTTTGTAGGTTAATTGGCCTTTGTAAATCGACCCTAGAGTGTAGGATAGAACTAGTATGGATGATTGCCGGTCGGCATGGACTCGGTGGGCCAGGTGGCTTGTTTCATGCTCTATCACTAAACCAGAACATTGACAAATTTAACGGCAGCATTTGAAAGCCTGAGCTACAGGGATAGATTAGGTCGGCTAGAACATTATTCCTTGCAGTGCAGGAGGCTGAGGGGTAATCTTTTATATAGGTGTTTACAATGTACAGTTTTTTGTTTCCTCGATATGGAAATGTAGAATTAGGGACATCGGATTAATGTGAGAGGGGATAGACAATAGCAGGTGGAAATTTGCAGATCAAGATAAATGTGAGGTTATCACTTTGGTGGCAAAAACAGGAAAGGAGACAATTACCTAAATGGTGGCCGGGTAGGAAAAGGGGAGATGCAACGAGACCTGGGTGTCATGATACACCAGTCATTGAAAGTAGGCATGTAGGTGCAGCAGGCAGTGAGGAAAGCGAATGGTATGTTAGCATTCATAGCAAAAGGATTTGAGTATAGGAGCAGGGAGATTCTACTGCAGTTGTACAGGGTCTTGGTGAGACCACACACGGAGTATTGCGTACAGTTTTGGTCTCCAAATCTGGGGAAAGACATTCTTGCCATAGATGGAGTACATAGAACGTGCGCCAGACTGATTCCTGGGATGGCAGGACTTTCATATGAAGAAAGACTGGATAGGCCCGGCTTCCACACGCTTGATTTTAGAAGTTTGAGGGGGGATCTTATAGAAACTTGAACTATTCTTCAGCGGTTGGACAGGCTAGATGCAGGAAGATTGTTCCCGATGTTGGGGAAGTCCAGAACAAGGGGTCACGGTTTAAGGATAAGGGGGAAGTCTTTTAGGACCGAAATGAGAAAAACATTTTTCACACAGAGAGTGGTGAATCTGTGGAATTCTTTGCCACATAATGTAGTTGAGGCCAGTTAATTGGCTATATTTAAGAGTGAATTAGATGTGGCCCTTGTGGCTAAAGGGATCAGGGGCTATGGAGAGAAGGCAGGTACGGGATACTGAGTTGGATGATCAGACAGGATCATGTTGAATGGCGTTGCAGGCTCGAATGGCCTAATCCTGCACATATGTTCTATGTTTCTATGTTTAAACTACTCTCCTCTGCCTGAACCTGATCCATATCGCTCCATTGCCTGCATGCGCTTACCTAAATGTCACTTAGCCACTATCATAACAGTCCCCACCATTACCCCTATCAGATATCCACCACCTCTCTGTGTAAACAAAAACACTAACCCCACATATTTCCTTTAATATTAATCTGCCCCTGACCTTGAAGCTCTACCCTCTGTCCTCGAGTTTTAACTAATACTGTATATATATGGTATATCTAGTGAGTCTGGATAACACGCGAAACAAAGCTTGTTTTACTATAGCTCGGTACATGCAACAATAAACTTAAAATTTAAGCTGATATTTGAACGCCTCTCCTATTAATTGTTTGCAACATCGCGATCGCAACGTGATGTCTCATTGCTTATAGACGCATTACATCATCCACTGTTCTGCAAACTTAACTAATATTCTTGCAAAAATGTGTTGCTTTGTAATTTTACAAAGCTCAAATTATCCAACTGCACTTGTCCAGTTCTATGGAGAACGGATTTATGCAAAGTGGCTTGAGCAAATGTTGTTCATTCTCACAAATACACGTACAATTCAGGGTTTGATGCAAATAACCAACAATATTCAGCATGATCTTCTGTAATTAAATATATTCGGCATTCTGTATCTTCCTCCTCGCACCATCTGCAGGACTTTATCTGGTTGTAGTTTAAGAGATAATCAGATTTTCCTCTTACGGCTCAGGGAATGAAGGGATATGGGGAAAATCCGGAACAGGTTACTGAAATTGGATGATCAGCCATAATTGTATTGAGTGCTGGCTCGAAGGGTCGAATGGCCTACACCTGCACCTATTTTTCATGTTTCTATGTATCTGTATATGGCATATCTGAACTGAATGGATAGCGTGCAATGCCACGCTTTTCACTGTACCTCTAAATATCTAACAGTAGCAACCAAGCCTAAACCCAGTTAATCTAATGATCTGACATAGGTACCAATTATGATCAGAGAGGGATACTCGTACCATGATGGCTACTAAGATTGTCCATGTAACACCAACTGTATTGATATACAAGAGAAGGTGTTGAATGGGGGTGAACAGTGCGATAGCACCTGCCTCATCTCCCTCCTCCTCCGACAGCTCGATGCACACACCTACCATGCTTTGTTCAAACAATTTGCCGCTCAGGTTCCTATTAAATCTCTCACCCTCGCCTTGAGCCATGTCCCATAGTTCTTCATTCCCCTACTCTGGTTCATAGTTTGTGTATATACCCTAACTTTTCCTCTCATGATCATGAATACACGTCCTCATGTAAACCAATAAAGAAAGCACTAGCCTCCTAAACTTCCGCCTTTCGCTCAGCCACTCACGTCCTGGCGACATCCCAGTAAATCTCTTCTGTACCCTTTCCATGTTAACACTATCTTTCTACCAACAGGATGACCAAAACTGGACGCAACACTCTGTGAAGCCTCGCCAATGTCTTGACACGTGTAATATGTCCTCCCAAAAGCCTTCTTGACCCACTATCTACATGTGACGCCACTTTCAAGGAGCTACAGTATGTACCTGCAATGTTGGATCCCTCTTCACTACAACACTGCACTGAGTCCTACAATTCACTATTTAAGTCCTGCGCTGGTTTGACTTCCCCAAAATGCAAAACTTTACAATTATCAGCATTACATTCCAACACAACACATCAGCCCACCTGCTCAACTGCTCAATGTCCTGCTGTCATCTTCGCTATCGACAATACTACCAACCTTGATGACGTCGGCAAACTTATTAATAATAATAATAATAATAATAATAATAATAATAATAATAATAATAATAATAATAATAATAATAATAATAATAATAATAATAATAATAATAATAATAATATACATCTAAATCTAATAATAATAATAATAATAATAATAATAATAATAATAATAATAATAATAATAATAATAATAATTATTATTATTATTTTTAAAACATTTATTTTCGGGCGCCTTTCAAATCTCAAGGACACCTTACAAAGATTAATAGAAGAGAAAAAAACATATAGTCGGAGAAAAATAAATAATAAGGACATCATCATATCAATGATGTATACGTCCTCATCCAAATCCTTGATATACTGTAGATGACAAACAGCAATGGGCCCAGCACCGACGCCTGAAGCGTGTCTGAATCATTGGTGACCTGCCGAATTTCCTCAGATTCCTTTGGATGTGCTTTTGTGGCTGACGCTTCAATATGGTCGGTGCCCGACAGATCTTTGGTAATATTAATGCCATGGAATTTCTCAACCATTTCCACTTTGGCCCTATAGTTGCCGAATGGGGCAGGACACTCACTTGCTGGCGTTGAGTGATGGGGTGCTCTCCTGACACCGACCATGTTGCTTAGCTCCCCGTCTTCCTCTTGTGCTCCGTCTCGTCCGTGTTCACGTTCCGCCCACTGCAGAGTTGTCACCTGCAGACTTGTAGATGTGGTTATCGCCGAATTTGGAGGACTGCAAGGGACTGCATCCGAGCCAGTATCCATTAGCTCTCCACATGTTCACTCTCAGGGTAGCTGATGTTACGCCTGCCACAGTAACCGTTGGTACAGGTGAAACCGACACTGATGGAGCGGGAAACATTCCTCCAAACATTCTGTTCAAAGCGGGCGGAGAATGCATTCAGCTCCTCTGGGAAGGACCCGTTGTTGCCATCGACGTTGCCTGCCATCGCTTTGTAGCCCGTTCCAGCGAGCAAGCCTTGCCACAATCTGCGGGTATCCGTCTCATTGTCTCGGGTTTCCAGATTGACGCGGAATTCCCTCTTGGCATTCTTAATGTCTCTGCGACAGTCATAGATAGATTTCCCGTGCCGCACGGCATAGACTGTCGTGAACGCTGCAGACTTGGGACGGCACGGTGGCGTAGCGGTAGAGTTACTTCCTTGCAGCACCAGAGACCTGGGTTCGATCCTGACTATGGGTGCAGTCGGATAGGAGTTGATATGTTCTCCCCGTGACCTGCGTGGATTTTGTCCAGATGCTCCGATTTCATCCCACACTCCAAAGTCGCACAGAACAAGTTTGTAGATTAATTAGTTTAATAGAATAGTAAATTGTTCCTGGTGTTTGTATGAACGTGTTATGTTTACGGTGATCGCTCGTCAGCGCGCACACGGTGGGCCGAAGGGCCTGTTTCCCGGTTGTATCTCTAAACTAAACAAAAGTAAACTTGATGGTAGACAAAAATGCTGGAGAAACGCAGCGCGAGAGGCAGCTTCTGGAGCGAAGGAGTAGTGACATTTCGGGTCGAGACCCTTCTTGAGACTTGAGATTCGCCTGGGAGTGGAGCTCACGGGTCAGCCATAGTTTCGGTTTGGGGATTGTACGTGTTGTATTCTTCGGCTCACTGTGTCCTTGTGTGTATTAACCAGCGTCTGCAGTTCTTTGTTCCTAGCATCGGTGTATGTGCTGCGCTGCGCCCTGCTCCCTTTGTTCTGCAGCTCGCTGTGTAACTGGCTCTGTTGTGAGCCCATGTGTACTCCGCGCCCGCCCCCAACCCCCTAGCTGAGGCGGCGGTTGCCAATAGAGACGGGGAGCGGTGGCGGGGTGCTGGGATGGTCGGTGCAGGTTTCCTTTGTAAGGAAATCAGGCTGCTGTGTTGTTTACTTGCTGCTGCAAATCCCGCCCAAAGCAGCGATTGCCATTGAAACTAGGGCAGACGGATTCACAGGTTGGAGCGGCTTTGTATGTGACTTATTGCCCAGTGTGTGGGCAGTGATCGTTTGTGGAGATGCCCCACTGGATAAACTTGTGTCCGTTGTACCGCTCTTCCTCCTGAACTCACACAGGACTGTACCCCTTGGCTCGGGCGAGAAGGCGACAATGTTGATCCGCTCTATCGCTCGTTTTTATCTTGGACGGAGCTTACTGCGATTTCCCTGAAGTTTTTAATATCAAATTCTTCATTTTTACTGGCGATTGGGCGATGGTTCCGTTGCCCCCGCTGATGGATCTTTGGTGTGTTGAGGGTCTGAGTCTCGGACTACAGGAGAAACCGCGAATCCTCCGTCACTCTCCCTGGAATACCGCCGGAATGGCAACTGTTGGTCGGATAACTGAAGCAGAAATGAGTTTGTTTAAGGTAAGGGTTTGAACGGGAAGAATAGACGGGTAGTTGGGGGTTGGGTGCAGAGACAGCAGATGAGCAAATGTTTTTTTTTTGTGTAGGAATAAACTGTGGATGCAGGTTTAAACCGAAGCGACGCGCATACAGCTGGAGTAACTCAGCGGGTGAGGCAGCATCTCTGGGTAAAAGTAAAGGGTGACGTTTCGGGTCGATACCCTTCGTTATTCTGAGAGTCAAGGGAGAAGGAAACGGGAGATAAGGATGGTACTAGGAAAAATAATTGGAAGATATGCCAAAAAGCCGACAATCAAAGAAAAAACTTATGCTCCAAATTTCCCTCCCTTTGCCCCTGCCTCGCTCTTCCCCTCCCTCTGCCGCCCCCATTTTCCGTTCCCTCTGCCGCCCCCTCTTCCGCACTCTGATCCCCTCCCTCCACAACCCCCTCTGCACTTCCCTCTTCACCTCCTTCTCTCCCTCCATCTACCCCTCCATCACACTTCCTTCACCTACTCCCTCAACCCCTTCGTTCGACCTCCCGTCTTCTTCCCCTTCCGTTTTCACCCTTCCTCACTTTCCTCTCCCACTCCTTCCCTCCCTGTCCCCTTCCTCCATCTCCCCTTCCTCCCTCTGCCCATTCCACCGTCTCCTCTTCCTCCCACTCCCCTTCCTCCCTCTCCCCTACCTCCCTCTCCCCCTTCCTCCCTCCCGTTCCGCCCTCTCCCTCTTCCTCCCTCTTCCCCTTCCTCCCAATCCCCTTCTCTGCTCCACGCTCCCTTCATCCCCATTCCTCTCCGCTATCTCCCCCTCCATTTCCTTCCCTCCCCTACCCCACCCTTCAATCCCTCTCCCGTCCCTACCCACCGTCACACCTGTCTCGCTCCCTCTGCGCCTCCTTACTCCTTCATCTCCCCCGCATCTTCATCTCCCTCACCTTCCATCTTCCCCTCCATTTCCCCTTCATCCACATCCACCACACCCCATCCCCCTAATCCCCCTAATCCCCTCCCCTAACCCTTCGTCTCCCTCACCCTTCCCTGCCTCTCTCCCTCACTCGCTTCCAGCCTCCCTCCACTTCCTATCCCCTCCCTCCCCTACATCACCCCCTTCATCTACCCCTCCATCCATCTCCCTGTTCCATTCCTCTGTCCCTCTCTCCCCTCCCCTTTACGCTCACCTTCCACACTCCCCCTTCCTCCCCTCCCTCACGCACCCTACTCTACCTCCCTCCCTTCCTCCTGCCTTATGCTCCCCCCACCCCCAACCTCCTCCCTACCCCTCCTCTACCACCATCCCTTTCCTCTCCCCTCCGTCTCACCCCATCCCCCTCTTCGTCCCTCTCTCTACCTCCTGCTCTCTCCTCCTCTAATTTCCCTCTCTTCACCCCTCCCTCTCGCTCACTCACCCTCTCGCCCTCCATCTCCCCTTCCCTCTCCCCCCTCTCTCTATTTACCTCCCCACCACCCCCCTTCCTCTCCCCCTCCCTCCCCCGTCCTCTCACCCTACCCCTTCCCGTCGTCCTCCCCCTTTCTTCCCACTCCCCACCTCCCCCATCCATCCCCTTCCTTTTTCACCCTCCCTCCCCTTCCTCTCCCCCTTTCTCAATCTCATAGTTTCATAGATAGAGTCACAGCGTGACACAGTGTAGAAACAGTCCCTTCGGCCCAACTCGCCCACAGCGGCCAACAATGTCCCAGCTACACTCGCCCCACATATCCCTCCTACCGGTGCCTTTCTAACTGTGTCTTAGACGTTGGGGATAGTCCCAGCCTCAACTACCTCTTCTGGCAGCTTGTTCAAAGCCTCTCCTCGGATTCCTATTAAATATTTTCCCCTTCACCTTGAACCTATAACCTCTGGTCCTCGATTCAGGGTAAAATCTGAGCAAAAGACTCTGTGCATCTACCCGATCAATTCCTCTCCTGATTTTGTGCACCTCTATAAGATCTCCCCTAATCCTCATGCGCTCCATGGAATAGACTCATTCTCTCCTTACAGCTCACACCCTCTAGTCCTGGCAATATCCTCGTAAATGTTTTCTGATCCCTTTCAAGCTTGACAATACATGTCCTGTAACACTGACGCACAACGCCAGAGAGACAGTCCATCAGTATTACATCGATGTTTTTCACTCAATCAGTGCTATCGTACACTGTGCCGCTCCATCAGCTCCATAACAGTGTCTAAGTCCATCAGTCCCATCCCACAGTATGTCACAACATCAGTATTCTTCCACAGTGAATCACTCCATCAGCTCTACAACAGTGTGTCAGCCCATCAGTCCCATCCCACAGTATGTCACAACATCAGTACTACCCCACAGGGTATCACTCCAGCAGTACTATCCCACAGTATGTCACAGCATTAGTACTCCTCCACAGTGAATCAATCCATCAGCTTTACAACAGTGTGTCAGTCCACCAGTCCCATCCCACAGTATGTCATAACATCAGTACTACCCCACAGGGTATCTCTCCATCAGTACTATCTCACAGTATGTCACAACATCAGTACTCCCCACAGTGAATCACTCGATCAGTACTACCCGACAATGTATCACTCCATCAGTACTATCCCACAGTGTATCACTCCATCAGTACTGCCCCACATTGTATCACTCCACCAGTACTACCCCAAAGTGTATCACTCCATCGGAACTACCCCACAATGATTCAGTCCATTAGTACTATCCTACTGTCTATCACTTCAACAGTACTACGCCACAGTGCATCACTCCATCAATGCTACCACACATTGTGCCAATCCATCAGTACATCCCCAGTGTATTACTCCATCGGGGCTACCCCACAATATAGTAGTACAGCAGTATTGTAGTAGACATTTAGCTCAACTCAGTATGTTATAATTATAACCGACCATTACATTTTACATCGGAGTCACGTGGGTGACTACGTGAAGAGCCCGCCAGCCCGCATGCGCATATTACGTCTAACGCATGGCGCTCGACTGGATGGCAGGCGCGTCGCTCCTCCAGCGGTAAGTTTCAAAACCTTAAGGTAAGTTTCGAACTTATTTTTCAGGTTGTGCTTTTTACTTGCAGGAAGCTCGTTTACATAGTTCCTGCTGGATGACGTTCAGGGTCTAAATCCGGTCTCCGCGGTAAAACCCGGCACGGGAAAAACCGGCTACGGAGACCGCGGGGAACCCGGCTCCGTGGGGAGACCCGGATCGGCAGGCCAGTTGAATCCGACGAGTCCGGCCGGGTGGGTTCGCATCCTGCAGTGGGGAACGTCTTCGGACGTCTTTCTCGGATGGAGCATCTCATGGAAAAGATGCTCCACCATGATATACTCCAAGGAACGGAGTCATATCAGCGCGGGTCTCGGGGGCCCGCGGCAGCGCCTGGTGCAGGGCTGCGTTATATCTCCCTCTCTGAGGAAGGGAGCGTAGGCAGTCAGTTTTGGGCTGACTCACATTTCGGTGGGTGTCTTGGGAACATTCCACGACACGCCAGCTGCGTGAAGCATGGGTACGTCCTCGGACGTTTACCCAGGTGGAGTATGGATGCGACCGTAGGGCGTTCATCCCACTGAGGAGATGTTCCATCCCGTTATGGTCCGTGGACGGGGCCATATCAGCGCAGGTCTTGTCGGGGACCTGCAGCAGCACCTGTTGCAGGCCTGCTTACAACTCTCCCTCTCTGTGCAGGGGAGTGCGAGGGGTCAGTGTGTGACTGACTCCAAACTCGGAAGTATGTCCGCGAAACATACTGGAGTGCATGCGTGAGTTTCATGACATATACCATGGCATCAATGGTGGCGATATCCACGCAAACGGAGGAGCCACTGCAAGGAAGAGTTGGCCTCCGGCCTATGGCAGAAAACCCGGGGGGGGGGGGTGGCAGAGTTTCTCCTCACATTACAAGCCTCTTAAGCATCAGTGACCTCACGTCACATCATTACAGGAACAACGTGCCGGCAGTGATCAGCGCTCTCTGTGGAGACTATGTATGGCGAGGCCAGCAATAGCCAGCCGCCGAAATTTCTCCATGGAGAAGACCTAGCCTAACAGGTAAAAAACCTGGATGAGGAAGTAAAGCTGTCGGACTAGTCAGGGTGCCTACGATGAACAAAAGCGTTTCGTCGACAACACCCCTACGCCTCCATCGGCAGTAAGTGGTTCATTGAAGCTGGTGGCAGCTTGAAAGCTGATTCTCTGGGCAGATGTCTTTTAGGCCAATGAGAGAAAATGTGCAATCCACGCACCCCAGCAGTCCTATCCTCCATATTCAAGGATGGAATTAGAACCTGAGGACGGAAACAGAACCGGCATCAGGGGCCTTTGGGCTTACCATAAGACCACCGGTAACCATAGAAGTAGGTGGGCCTGGTTTTTCCCGAAACACGAGGTGTGGGGACTAGTTACGAGTTGTTAATACATTACACTTGGTTTTGCACGAATGTCGACGAATAACATCAGATCAGTTTATGCTGCACAGTATACAGGTATTCCAAATTTCCTTTAACTCGTTGCCACCCATACAATATACACCAAATTGGATATATATTCATTCCAAACACAAAGGTTTGAGTATACAAGCAGATATCCAAACAAGCGAAAAATGAATGGTGTCGGATCAACCTTGATTAACTCACATTCACATGTGCGGTATAGACATTTTAGAATGGAAAACATCGTTACTGTCTAACAACGGATTTCCATATGATACTTTATGGCATGCATCGATATCAAAGACGCATACTATTCAGTTCCCATTCACAGGGTTCACCGGAGATATTTGAAATTTAGCTGGATGGACAATGATAGCAGTTAAAGCGTTTCGAAATGGGCTAACTTCAGCTCCCAGGTTATTTACCAAATTACGAAGCCAGTGCTTGGGCTGCTCAAAGCTCGAAAAATACATATTTATGGCCTATCTGGATGATATTCTAAAAACGCTGAATCTTCCTAAATTAGCTGTTTGAGCCGCAAAACTAATATTTAAGAAATTGGGGTTTCTCATCCATCCGGTTAAATTTAAGTTGATACCAACTAGAGTTATAGATTGCGATTTACCTTTAACTCTATTAATTGCCTGTGACTCCGCCCAGGGGCAAGATATTAGAATTAATGGAAGCTTGTAACAATGTTGTTGTTTATTCATCAAGTGGCCAGTGGCAATTTAGTGGCTGTTTTTCAGCTGCGTAATTGGGGCCTTTGCATTATCAGAAATTACATCGTGCAAATGAGCAAGCTCTCAAGTACCATGTAGGTCATTGTTAACAGATCTATGCTATTACCAGCTGAAGCTATAAAGTCACAATGATGGACACACATTATTCAGCATTGCTCCAGTACTTTTGGTCATTAAACCTCCAGTTATATTACAAACTGATCCTAGTGCTCACATATGGGCAATTACTATCCCATCTCTAGTCGCAGAGGAGGATGGGATATGCATGAGTTACCAATCCCTCGGTTATATGTTGTCAATTACCTAAAGTCACTAGGTGCGTTCGATGGGTTAAAGGCTTATTGTGCGAATATGCATATCTGCATGCTCAAATGCAAGTTGGCACACTACGGTGATGGCATATATTAATCACATGGATGCAATCAAGTCAATATCCTGTGATAGTTTACCTAACCTAATTTGGCGCTGGTGTATCATCACGTAAACCAATGACAACACAGAATGAATGTTGGATTACAAAGTATTTAATGACATTGTGGCTCGATGGAACACCAAATATCGATTTGTTTGCATCTAGCCTCAATCACCGGTTGCAAAAATATCCGCCATGGCGGCCATTCTTCAGGGGCAGTGGCGATGGATGCTTTCTCGCTACCATGGGGATGAATGTTCTTTGTGTCTTTCCTCAATTTTGCCTCATCAGTCGGTGCTTGCTTAAAATCCAGCAGGACTCCGCCTCAGGCTTTTGATAGTGCCTGACTGGCCTCCACAGGCATGGGTTCACTCATACTGGGAATGATAACATAGCCTTTTATGGCTGTTCCTAAACGTAGAAATCTGCTGGTTTACCCCGGGACTGGAGAGAACCATCCTCTGCATGAGCTAATCAAATTGTCGGTTTGCAGACTATGAGAAGACCTTTCCTGGGGTACAGACTGTCAGGTTGTATGGTGGATGTAATCACTGCGGCCTGAAGAGATAGTACCAAGAAACAGTACATCCCCTATATCAAGGAATGGGAAGTGTTCTGTTTACATTCCAATATATCGTATGGCACAGTACGTCTAACAGATGTCTTGGAATTCCTCTCAAAGCTATATTTCACGAGAGATGGAGTTATAGTGCTATAAATTGTGCCAGAAGTGCCTTGTTGCCTTACTCTCTGCTGGGGTCTGGACACCACGCTGTCGGGTCTCGACCTCTGATATCCAGATTTATGAAGGTTATCTTCAACTCAAATTTCCCCAGCCCAGGTACTCGGAGATAACGGGATGTTTATGTCCTTTTGACGCTTCGTCGCCGGTGGGCTCCAGCTACTTCCCTGTCCTCGGTCAAAACCACTTATAAAGTGGTTATCCTCATGGCGCTGGGTTCAGCGCAACGGGTCCAGTCATTGCCTAAGCTACGACTGGACAGGATGATTACATCTGCAAATAATATGATACTTTATGTTCATGACAGTCTTGCAGAGTAGAGCGGGGGCTTCAGGTCTCAAATTAGTTTCATGGCATACCCCATGGACCTTTGGTTGTGTGTGCGGTCACACATCTACAACAGTACATTATGTCACCTAGAGCCTTCGAGGCTCTGAAATAGCAAGGTTTGTTAGTTACAAAAAAACCTCATACGTAGGTATCAGTATAGACCATCCCCAGGTGATTAAAACGGGTTTTGGATTGTGCAGTAGTGAACACTGATGTTTTCAAATCTTACTCCACCAGGGCTGCAACAACATCAGCAGCGAGCTTTATGGATGTTTCGCTGGACTACATCCTAGCGGCTGCAGGATGGTCAAACAAGCGAATTTCCAAATGTGTTATAACAAGCTCATTGCCAGACCGGAGGTATTTGCCAACTCTATTTTTAAATTCTGTTTTATAATTCCTCCTGGATGAGTGGGATTACTATCATTATCATTTCGTCATTATAAAACATCAGCATGTTTAAAGCTATGTCATGATTTATTAAATTTCACCCATCCCTGGTCAATTGATGCAGTGTGTGACGCATGGACTCGTGTCCACGGCTTATCACTCTAACCTGAAGACTGTACTCCCTAAATTCCACCAACATGTCTCCTTCCCCACTAGAGTAGACATGACACTGGACAAAGTCCACACCAACATGGCTGACGCTTACAAAGCCACCCCCCTCCCCCACCTTGGTCAGTCTGATCACGTCTCATTGTTCCTGCTCCCTAAGTACTCCCCACTCATCAGACGGGTTAAACCAACTGTGAGGACAGTTAAAGTCTAGTCAGAGGAAGCGGACTTCACACTTCAGCAGTGTTTTGGAAACACTGACTGGAAGGCGTTTGCAGCCCAGGCCACCCTTGACTCCCACACGGACATTGATTCCTACTCATCCTCTGTTCTGGACGTTATAAACTCCACCATCAATAGTGTCACCTCCCTCAAACAGGTGACCATATTCCCGAATCAGAAGCCATGGCTGAACAGCGAGGTCAGGCTACTGCTGAAAGCACGGGACACCGCTTTCAGGTCAGGCGATGCTCGAGCCTGCAGTTCAGCCAGTGCTAACCTGAAGAGGGGCATCAAGAAGGCCAAGCACTGCCATAAGCTCAGGATTGAGGAGCACTTCAACAACAACTCCGACCCTCGACGCATGTGGGAAGGCATCCAGGCCATCACGGACTACAGATCCTCCAACACCACCCCCACATCCAGCGACGCCTCCTTCCTTGAGGAGCTTAATCACTTCTATGGCCGCTTCGACAGGGACAATGTAGAGACAGCCATCAAGGCTGTGCTACCTGCCTATCACCAACCCCTCACACTCACCCCCTACGACGTATACGTGGCACTGAGTAGGGCTAATGCACGTAAAGCTGCTGGCCCTGACGGCATCCCCGGGCGCGTGCTCAGGGCCTGTGCTGCGCACCTGACAGACGTCTGGACTGACATCTTCAACCTGTCACTTGCCCAAGCAGTTGTCCCCACGTGCCTTAAAACCACCTCCATCGTGCCAGTGCCAAAACACTCCACTGCGGCAAGCCTCAACGACTTCCGCCCAGTTGCACTTACCCCCATCATCACCAAGTGCTTCGAGAGGCTGGTCCTGGCACACTTCAAAAGCTGCCTACCCCCCACACTGGATCCTATCAGTTTGCCTACCGCAAGAACAGGAGTACGGAGGATGCCATCTCAACGGCATTTCACTCCGCCCTCTCCCACCTCGACAACAGAGACACTTACGTAAGAATGCTGTTCATCGATTACAGCTCAGCATTCAACACCATTATACCATCAAAACTGATCAACAAACGCGGTAACCTGGGCATCGACCCCTCCCTCTGCAACTGGATACTGGACTTTCTAACCAACAGACCACAGTCTGTTAGGTTAGACAAGCACACCTCTTCAACCCTCACTCTGAACACCGGCGTTCCACAGGGCTGTGTGCTGAGCCCCCTCCTCTACACCCTCTTCACCTATGACTGCACACCTGTACATGGTACTAACACCATCATCAAGTATGCAGATGATACAACGGTGATTGGCTCATCAACAACAACGATGAGTCGGCCTACAGGGAGGAGGTCCAGCATTTAGCAGCATGGCTCGCTGACAACAACCTGGCCCTTAACTCCAAGAAGACCAAGGAGCTCATTGTAGACTTCAGGAAGTCCAGGGGCGGCACGCACACCCCCATCCACATTAACGGGACGGAGGTGGAACGTGTTTCTAGCTTCAGGTTCCTGGGAGTCAACATCTCCGATGACCTCTCTTGGACCCACAATACCTCAACTCTGATCAAGAAGGCTCACCAGCGTCTCTTCTTCCTGAGGAGACTGAAGAAGGTCCATCTGTCTCCTCAGATCCTGATGAACTTCTACCGCTGCACTATCGAGAGCATCCTTACCAACTGCATCACAGTATGGTATGGCAACTGCTCTGTCTCCGACCGGAAGGCATTGCAGAGGGTGGTGAAAATTGCCCAACACATCACCGGTTCCTCGCTCCCCTCCATTGAGTCTGTCCAAAGCAAGCGTTGTCTGCGGAGGGCGCTCAGCATCGCCAAGGACTGCTCTCACCCCAACCATGGACTGTTTACCCTCCTACCATCCGGGAGGCGCTACAGGTCTCTCCGTTGCCGAACCAGCAGGTCCAGGAACAGCTTCTTCCCGGCGGCTGTCACTCTACTCAACAACGTACCTCGGTGACTGCCAATCACCCCCACCCCCGGACACTTATTATTATTTATTCAAATAATTTGCTATGTCGCTCTTCCAGGGAGATGCTAAATGCATTTCGTTGTCTCTGTATTGTACACTGACAATGACAATTAAAATTGAATCTGAATCTGAATCTGAATCTGAAATCACAGAGCTTTGAAATCTTCACGTAGTCACTCACGTGTCTCCGAAGTAAAATAGTAAGATTAAACGAGTTTACCAGTTTGACGTTTGATCTTTATTTTACGAGGACTTACGATGAGGTTTACGTGCCCTCCACTCCTAACCCTCTCACATAAATGTCAGCTGGTAGTTCTAGTTTCTCGAATCTTACTATATTCAGTTCAACCACTGTCATCTGTGATTTCACACCGCTGCTTTGAAGCTTTTACGCGCATGCGGGCTGGCGGGCACTTCACGTAATCCCTCATCGTAACTCCTCATAAAATAAAGATCAAACTTCAAACTGGTAAATTCTCGTTTAATCTTACTATTTTATCTGTCAGTAATTATGTGGGTGGGATTTAGACGTTGTCTGAGGCGACTTTGCGGATGGGATTCTTGTGCAGACTCGCCAGTAGTTTTAGTTTCGTTTGAAGAAGCATGGGAGAAGATCGTGCACGACTCTAACTACGAGTTAGATCAAAATGTATTTAATCAAGAAGTAGTTTGAAGGAATATCTTACTGTTTTCACTACTACAATAAAGAAACTATTAATCAAGAGACTGTGTTTAGAAGATTCATCGTTCGACGGCATTGAATGTCTCATGGAGAGCTCGTGTGTGCGTTTCGATCATCTCCTGAACCCCTGTCTTCAGTCATAGTGACTAAAGGAAAGAAATACGTGAAACGGTAAGCCTGTCACTCCATCATGACTACCCTAAATAGTGTCACTCCAGTAGTGTCATCATACATGTTATCACTCCATTGGTACTACACAGCGTGACACTACACGAGTTCCACTCCACAATGTGTTACTCCATGTCATTTGCCATAGCGTGTCACTCCATCAGTACTACCCCAGTGTGTCCCTCCATTACTTCTCTCCCTCAGTGTGTCACTCCATCATTACTACCCGCAGTGTTTCATTCCATCTGTACTACCAATGTATTACTCCATCAGTACTACCCCACCCCGTGTATCAGACCACTATCCCTGAGTGTCACTCCAACAGTACTTCACCAAAGTGTGTCACTCCATAAGCACTACCCCACTGATTGTGTGACTTCATCAGGAAGACCCCTCAGTGTGTCACTCCATCTGAACTACCTCACATGTTACACTCCTTCATTGCTACGCTACAGCGTGTCACTCCAACAGTACCACCCGGAGGTGTTTCACTCCACCAGGACTACCCTAGAAAGTGTTACTTCATCAGTTGCCATACATTTGGTCACTTCATAAGTACTACTCCGCAGTGTGTCACTCAATCAGTACCTCCCCGCAGTGTATCCATCAGCACTACTGCACTGTGTGTCGGGCCCAGTACGAGCCCATAGTTTGTCGCACCATCAGTACTACCCCGACATTTGTCACTCCACAGTGTATCACTCCATCAGTGCAACCACAAATTGTATCACACCATCAGTGAGGCTCTCCAGTATGTCACTCCATCTGTACTTCCCCACACTGTGTCAGTCCATCATTAATACCCGAAGTTTGTCACTCCATCTGTACTATCCTACAGTGTGCCATTCCATCAGCTCTGTAACTCAGTGACAGTCCATCATTACTATGCCACAGTAATTCAGAAACAAGGGTCCTGAACTTAAAGGTAACTTTGAGGGTATGAGATGTGAATTGGCCAAGATAGACTGGCAATTGATTCTTAAAGGGTTGACGGTGGATATGCAATGGAAGGCATTTAAAGACTGCATGGATGAGCTGCAACAATTGTTCATCCCAGTTTGGCAAAAGAATATATCAGGGAAGGTAGTGCATCTGTGGATAACAAGGGAAATCAGGGATAGTATCAAAACAAAAGATGAAGCATACACATTAGCCAGAAAAAGCAGCCTACCAGTTGAGTATAGAAGTTGGGATGTAATGTTAAAATTGTACAAGGCATTGGTGAGGCCAATTCTGGAGTATGGTGTACAATTCTGGTCGCCTAATTATAGGAAGGATGTCAACAAAATAGAGAGAGTACAGAGGAGATTTACTAGAATGTTGCCTGGGTTTCAGCATATAAGTTACAGAGAAAGGTTGAACAAGTTAGGGCTTTATTCTTTGGAGCGCAGAAGGTTAAGGGGGGACTTGATAGAGGTTTTTAAAATGATGAGAGGGATAGACAGAGTTGACGTGGAAAAGCTTTTCCCACTGAGAGTAGGGAAGCTTCAAACAAGGGGACATGACTTGAGAATTAAGGGACTGAAGTTTAGGGGTAACATGAGGGGGAACGTCTTTACTCAGAGAGTGGTAGCTATGTGGAATGAGCTTCCAGTGAAGGTGGTGGAGGCAGGTTCGTTTTTATCATTTAAAAATAAATTGCATAGTTATATGGATGGGAAAGGAATGGAGGGTTATGGTCTGAGCGCAGGTATATGGGACTAGGGGAGATTATGTGTTCGGCACGGACTAGAAGGGTCGAGATGGCCTGTTTCCGTGCTGTAATTGTTATATGGTTATATGGTTATATGGTTACCAGAGGACTGGGAGAAATTCAGAGTCCAGCAGAGGAGGACAAGGGCTTAATTAGGAAAGGGAAAATAAATTATGAATGAAAACTGGCAGGGAACATAAACACTTACTGCAAAAGGTTTTATAGATATGTGAAGAGAAAAAGATTAGTTAAAACAAATGTAGGTCCCTTGCAGTCAGAAACAGGTGAAATGATCATGGGGAACAAGGACATGGCAGACCAATTGAATAATTACTTTGGTTCTGTCTTCACTAAGGAAGACATAAATAATCTGCCTGAAATAGCAGGGGACCGGGGGTCAAATGAGATGGAGGAAGTGAGTGAAATCCAGGTTAGCGGGGAAGTGGTGTTAGGGAAATTGAATGGATTAAGGGCCGATAAATCCCCAGGGCCAGATAGGCTGCGTCCCAGCGTACTTAAGGAAGTAGCCCCAGAAATAGTGGATACATTAGTGATAATGTTTCAAAACTCTTTAGATTCTGCAGTAGTTCCTGAGGATTGGAGGGTAGCTAATGTAACCCCACTTTTTAAAAAGGGAGGGAGAGAGAAAACGGAGAATTACAGACTAGTTAGTCTAACATCGGTAGTGGGGAAACTGCTAGAATCAGTTATTAAAGATGGGATAGCAGCACATTTGGAAAGTGGTGAAATCATTGGACAAAGTCAGCATGGATTTATGAAAGGTAACTCATGTCTGACGAATCTTATAGAATTTTTCGAGGATGTAACTAGTAGAGTGGATAAGGGAGAACCAGTGGATGTGTTATATGTGGACTTTCAGAAGGCATTCGACAAGGTCCCATATAAAAGATTAGTACACAAACTTAAAGCACACGGTATCGGGGGTTCAGTATTGATGTGGATAGAGAACTGGCTGGCAGACAGGAAGCAAAGAGTAGGAGTAAACGGGTCCTTTTCACAATGGCAGGCAGTGATTAGTGGGTTACCGCAAGGCTCAGTCCTGGGACTCGAGCTATTTACAATAAATATTAATGATTTGGACGAGGGAATTCAATGCAACATCTCCAAGTTTGCGGATGACACGAAGCTGGGGGGGGGGGGCAGTGTTAGCTGTGAGGAGGATGCTATAAGGCTGCAAGGTGACTTGGATAGGCTGGGTGAGAGGGCAAATGTATGGCAGATGCAGTATAATGTGGATAAATGTGAGGTTATCCACTTTGGTGGCAAAAACAGGAAAGTAGACTGTTATCTGAATGGTGGCCGAGTAGGAAAGGGTGAGATGCAACGAGACCTGGGTGTCATGGTACGCCAGTCATTGAAAGTAGGCATGCAGGTGCAGCAGGCAGTGAAGAAAGCGAATGGTATGTTAGCATTCATAGCAAAAGGATTTGAGAATAGGAGCAGGGAGGTTCTACTACAGTTGTACAGGGTCTTGGTGAGACCACACCTGGAGTATTGCGTACAGTTTTGGTCTCCTAATCTGAGGAATTACATTCTTGCCATAGAGGGAGTACAGAGAAGGTTCGCCTGACTGATTCCTGGGATGTCAGGACTTTCATATGAAGAAAGACTGAATAGACTCGGCTTGTACTCGCTAGAGATTAGAAGATTGAGGGGGGATCTTATAGAAACTTACAAAATTCTTAAGGGGTTGGACAGGCTAGATGCAGGAAGATTGTTCCCGGTGTTGGGGAAGTCCAGAACAAGGGCTCACACCTTAAGGATAAGGGGGAAATCTTTTAGGACCGTGATGAGGAAAACATTTTTCACAGAGAGTGGTGAATCTCTGGAATTCTCTGCCACAGAGGGTAGTTGAGGCCAGTTCATTGGCTATATTTAAGAGGGAGTTAGATGTGGCCCATGTGGCTAAAGGGATCAGGGGATATGGAGAGAAGGCAGGTAAAGGATACTGAGTTGGATGATCAGCCATGATCATATTGAATGGCGGTGCAGGTTCGAAGGGCCGAATGGCCTAATCCTGCACCTATGTTCTATGTTTCGATGTGTCACCCCGTCAGTCCTATCCCACAATATGCCACTACATCAATACTTACACACAGTGCGTCACTCGATCAGTACTATATCACTCCATCTGTACTACTCCACAGTGACACTCCATCAGTATTACCCCACAATGTGTTAGTACATCAGTGCCAGCCCACAGTATGTGAATCCTTCCTTACCATCTCACAGTGTGTCACTCCATCAGTACTACACAGTGTGTGTCACTTAATGAGTACTGCCTCACAGCGCATCAATCCATCAGTACTCACCCATTGAATGCCATCGTCAGTATTACCCCAGATTATGTCACTCCATCAGCACAACCTCGCAGTGAGTTACTCCATCAGTACCACCCACAGAGTGGCACACAATTAGAACCAACCCACAGTGTGCCTTTCCATCAGTAATACCCCACAGTGTGTGACCCCTTCAAGACAACTCCGCAGTGTGTAATTCCAACAGAACTACTACACAGTGTGTAATGCCATCAGTACTACTACACAGTGGGTCACTCCATCAGTTATACCCCACTGTTTGTTACTCCATCAGAACCTCCCCACAATGTGTCACCATCAGAACTACCTGACAGGTTATCATTCCAACAGTATTATCCCACAGTGCGTCACTCCATCACTGCTACCCCAAAGTGTGTCCCTCCATCAGAACTACTCCTGAATATGTCATACATCAGTACTGCCCCACAGTGTGTCACGCCATCAATACTACTCCACATTGCGTTCCTCCATCCGCACTTCACCAAACTATGCCAGTCCATCAGGACAACCACAGAGCGTGGTATCCTGGGCCTCCTCCATTGTTAAAGTGAGGCCCAGCGCGAATTGGTGGAACAGCAGCTCATATTTCGCTTAGGTAGCTAACACCCCAGCCGTATGAACATTGACTTCTCTAACTTCAAGTAGCTTTGCTTTCCATCTTTCTCCATCCTCTTCCCCTTCCCAGTTCTCCCATCAGTCTTACTGTCTCCGTCTACATTCTATCTCTATCCCGCCCACTCCCGACATCAGTCTGAAGAAGGATCTCGCCCCGAAACGCACCCATTCCTTCTCTCCAGTGATGCGGCCTGTCCCGCTTCTTTACTCCAGCATGGTGTGTATATTTACCCTGCAGAGTGTCACTCCATTTGTGCTACCATACATTTTATCACTTCATCAGTACTACATGTGTACCACCCCACAATATGTCACTCCATCAGTAATGCGCCATAGTGTGTCACTCCATTAGTATTACCCTACTGTACAAAAGTGAAATTATGTCAATAAAACCTCAAAAGTCGACACACCTCCTGAAATTCCCTTTCAGAATTGCTACGGAAAAATTTAAATATCTTGGAGTTCATGTAACTAGAAAATACACTTTTTATTTCAAGCAAATATTCCCCCTTTAATTACTAAACTAAATGCCCTTACTCAATTCTGGAAAACACGTCCGATGTCTCTCATAGGCAAAATAAACGCCATAAAGATGATCTTCCTCCCACAAATCCTGTACTTATTGCAATCAATAACGATATACTTTCCTAAATATTTTTTAAAAACTTGATTCTCTGATCACAAACTTTATTTGGGATTATAAAACTCATAAATCCATAAACGGCATTTATGTAAACCCAAATAAATTGGTGGATTGGCTCTCCCCAATTTTTTATACTATTATTGGGCAACCATATAACCATATAACCATATAACAATTACAGCACGGAAACAGGCCATCTCGGCCCTACAAGTCCGTGCCGAACAACTTTTTTCCCATTAGACCCACCTGCCTGCACTCATACCATAACCCTCCATTCCCTTCTCATCCATATGCCTATCCAATTTATTTTTAATTGATACCAACGAACCTGCCTCCACCACTTCCACTGGAAGCTCATTCCACACCGCTACCACTCTCTGAGTAAAGAAGTTCCCCTCATGTTACCCCTAATGGCAACGAATATTAAAAACGTAATCTTATGGTTGAACAACACATGCAAACAGGTAAAATGGTTAATAATGGAGAGAGAAGATTGTTCGCCTTTTAATATAGGCGCGATTCTTCTCTCTCCAATAAATTTGAAGAAAACAGTATATGAGAACAATCTGATTATCCACAGTACCCTACGAATCTGGAAATAAGTGAAGTCAACCCTTAAATTTATCTCTTCTCTCACCAATTGCCAACAATTCTTCCTTCAAACCATTTATTTTAGACAAAACGTTCACACATTGGGAAAGATTAGGAATCAAAACATTCGGAGATCTTTATGAGATGGGAAGTCTGCTGTCATTTCAAGAATTACAGTCGAAATATCACCTGAAAGGTAGTCAATATTTTAGATATCTTCAAATTCGAGGTTATCCGAAATCATATACCCAAGACTATCAATCTTTGTTGCCAGACATACTAGACGAATGTATGAATAGAAACTCGGAGTCAAACAAGTTAATATCATATCTGTATAATACCCATTTAAATATAGAAACCCCGTCGTCAGAAGTAATTAGAATATTCTAAAAGACAGATGGGAGGAAAACTGTTCTCTTAACGTTAGGCATCCGTTAATTCAATTTAAAATACTGCACAGACTCTATTATTCAAAGTATAAACTGAATAAGATCTATCCAAATGTATCTCCTATTTGCGATAAATGTATTTTCAGGAAGCAACTATAACTCATTGGCTATATTTAAGAGGGGGTTAGATGTGGCCCTTGTGGCTAAAGGGATCAGGGGTTATGCAGAGAAGGCAGGTACAGGAAACTGAGTTGGATGATCAGCCATTATCATATTGATTGGCGGTGCAGGCTCGAAGGGTCGACTGGCCTACTCCTGCACCTATATTCTATGTTTCTATGTTTCTATAACAAACTCGTTTGTCTTTTGTATAAAGTTACATAATTTCTGGAGAGGAATTTTTGAATTTATTTCAAAAACACAAAAAATACAACTGGATCACGACACGGAACTGATCATTCTACGTACGTCAGAAACCTGCTTTGAGCTATCACTATTTCAAAGACGTTTCCTTGATTATGGCCTGATAACGGCATAAAAACTAATACTCAAATTTTGGAAACATACTCGTCTTTAGTTCTTTAGTAACTTGTCAGTTTCTTTGTTGTACTAAATTAAGGCGCATGTTGCAATCAAAAGCGCTTGAACAATTGGTTGGGAAGAAAGCCCAACTGTAAGAAAGACGACTCGTCCCTACTCTTAAGATGTGGATTATAAACATGTCCGAGGCGCTACATATTGAAAATATTAGACTTGTCTTGGCAGAAAAAACAGATAATTTTTCGAAGACATGGACACCATTCATTGATTTATTACAAGGATAGTATGGCACAACACAACTTTGGATTTAAATCTAATTACGGGTTAGGTGAGGTGGGTGGGGAGGGATGTGAGGCACCACTTTTTTCTTTATTTCTCTTTTTATCCTTTTATTTATTTTATTTTCTATTACTCTTTTCTTTCTTTCATTTATTCACTCTTTGGCTACATCACTTTGGTAGTCTATGGGTTCTATCTTTGCACATCTCACTTTATCCCTTGCTTGCGTTTTCTCCTTACTTTTCTTCCAACTAAAGCTGAAAAGTTAAAAATGAAGCTGTACAATAACTGTATAATTTTATATGCCGCTGGTTCTATTTTTTTACACTTGCTTCTAACAACAACAAAAAAAGTATTACCTTCCAGCGTGTCACTCCATCAATGCTCCCCCTCAGTGAGTCCCTCCAGCAATACTACACCATAGTGTGTAATTCCATCTGTACTACCACACAGTGTATTACTTCATCAATACTACCCCACCCTGTTTGACACTTCAAATGTATTATCCCAGAGTGTCAGTCCCCAAAGTGTGTCACTCCATCAGTACTACTCTTCAGTGTCATTCCATCAGTTCTGCCTCAGAGTGTTTCCCTTCATCATTACTACCATAGAATGTGCCACTACATTAGTACTACCCCAAAGAGTGTCACTCCATCAGCACTACCCTAGAATGTATCATTACATGAGTATGTGCCTCTCTATCAGTTCTACAACACAATATGTTTGTTCATCAGGACTACCCCCACAGTGTCATTCCATAGGTTCCAGCACAAAGTGTCATTATTTCAGTGCTATCCCGCAGCGTGTCATTACATCAGTACTAGTCGCACTGTGTCACTCCATACAAGGCTAATAGTAAGATTAAACGAGAATTTACCAGTTTGAAGTCTGATCTGTATTTTATGAGGAGTTACGATGAGGGATTACGTGAAGAACCCCGCCAGGACGTATGCGTCAATTCTTCAAAGCAGCGGTGTGAAATCACAGATAACTGTAATGACTAAACATAGTAAGATTAGAGAAGAGACACCGGTTAAGTATATGATCAGCGTGGGAGCGGAGGGCACGTAATCCCTCATCGTAACTCCTCATAAAATACAGATCAAACTTCAAACTGGTAAGTTCTCGTTTAATCTTATTATTTTACTTCGGAGTCACGTGAGTGACTACGTGAAGATTTTAAAGCTCTGTGATTTCATGCCGTGGAAACGAGTCCATGCACCACGTCTGCCTTGACTGTAGGGGGAATTGTGTTAACATAATTTGGACATGAATTCGACATTGAAATCATAAAATGTGTTAACACAAATGTATAACCCTTTTTATGGGTTTAAATTAATTTACATAACTTAAAATTGTTTCTGCAAACGTTCCAGATTACATTACTGGTTTATTATAAAATAATTGGAATGTTTTCCCTAGACCATCCTGCTGCCTTGAGGATTTGGTCCATTGGTACATCCAAATGTATCGCTGCCGATGTGGCTGCAGCCCTGGTGGATAGAGATTTTAAAATATTAGTATCCACCCCAGCCTGTGTTAGCACCTGTTTCAGCCATCTTGAGATGGTCTGGACCGTCACTCTTGGTGTGGTTGCTAGTGGCTGACCAAAATGTGCCTTTTCATTGCCTCTTAGGATTTTCGTTTTCTCCATGAATAACGACAGATGTCTTACTATACACAGACGGTCATCTGTTGGGTATGACCTAATTGTATATTGAGGCCTGCTGATCCCTTTCTGTTCTGCTTACTAACTCATAAATATGAGACGTAATATTTTTTGTTGAGGAAGTCATGTTGTCCAGTCTAGTTTTGCAGTGACTGTATCCTCTGTGCCGTGACCAATACCATTAGCATGACTGTTTTAATGTCAGTCTGTGTAGGGACAGAACTGTTGCTGGAGACCAATTCCTGAGCATCTTCAGGCTAATTCTTACATCCCATAATTGGGAGTATTCTTGGGGGATAGTATTAAAAATTCCCCTCATAAGTTTTGTACCAGAGGGTGAGTCCCAACAGTGTAATGCTCTGTTCCCTGCCATAGGTAAGTCGATAGGGCAATTCTGGCGCAGTTGATGGCACTGTAACTGAGCCCCTCGTCATAGTGGAGGCCTGCCAGATATTCCAGAACAGACGGGAGGTTCATGTCTCTGTAGGTGATGTTGTTTTCATGGCAGAGCATCGCCCACTCCCTGATATAGACTGTAGCAATAAATCTGGTCTATGAGGGATGGTGATACATGGTTCTAATACCATGTTTGATACCACTGGGAACCATGGTTATTATTATTATTATTATTATTATGGTTGTGTAGGCCAATCGGGTACTACCAATACCAGATGCAGAGTCGTGTTGTATTTCCTTAATACCCGACTGATGAGGCAGGAAAAGGAGGGAATGCGTAAATAAACAATCCCCCCCCCCCCCCCATGCAGCGAAAATGCATCTGTCGCCGCTGCCCCAGGGTCTGGTCCCCATGAAACATAATTTGATAACTGGTGGTTAAGTCTAGATGCGAATAAATCGATATCTGGTGTTCCATATTTTGTTGTGATATCAGCAAATACTATTTTATTCAACATCCATTTGGTGTTTTCATTAAGTTTGCGTGACCTGGTGTCTGCCACTGAATTTAGTCTTCCTGGTAGGTAAGTGGCTGATATCCAAATATCTCTCTGGATACACCATTCCCAAATTGTATAGCCAGATTGTCACATGATGTCAATTTGTTTCCACCCTGTGGTTAATGTATGCTACCACGGTGGTATTGTCTATCTGTGTCTAACATGCTGGTGATATGACGCAGTACAATATGACTTTAGGCCATGTAATGCCCCAACATTTCCAGGTAGTTTATGCCCAGTGTGAGTAATAATGATGCCTCCTGGGCAGTCCATCTACCTCCACAGCTGGTGATAGTGTTGGTGGCTCCCCACCCAAGTGCACTGGCATCAGTTTGCAGTACCATGGAAGGGTTACTGACAATGATTGGATTGGAACAAAGCCATATGTTATCTATCCACCATTTTAGTTCCATTTTAGCTTGATTGGCAGTTTCATAGTTCTGTCAAAGTGACCTGCGTAATTTAGAGTGCTTGTATTTTGCTCTCTGTAAGTTTTGGTAATGTAGAGGTCCAAATTGTGTGGCTTGAAAGGCAGCCATCATTATGCCAATTACTTTGCTACCAATCTGATGGATGGTTTGCTGATGTCAGTGAGGTTATTGCAAGGCTCTATGAAATCTCTAGCCTTTCCCTTAGGCAGAGTCACCGACATGTGAACTGAGTCAATGGTGAAACCCTAGATAGTCCATAGTAGTGGAAGGCGTTAGTTTAGATTTAACTGGATGGAAAATGAATCCCAGTTTTCCCAATAATTCCAAAGTTTTGCCCACAATGTTTATGTCATCTAAATATGCCATGACCATGTGAGTACGTTTCCGTAGAAACGCTAGGGCGGTTTTCAAAAAATTTGTGAACAGCCTGGTGCTGATGATAACCCATATGACAGTGCTTTAAACTGTCAGAGTTGTCCCATCCAGTTGAATTTTAAGTAACATCTGTGGTCACCTCGTATAGGCACTGAATAGTAAGCATCTTTTAAATCGATGCTGGTCATTGAAGTAACCTTTGGAAATTAATTGTTAAGGAGTAACAAAGGTATCTATTTTGTCAGATCTATGATGATGCGCTAACCATCATCTTTTTTGTTTTTGATAAATATATTGGACATGAATTCTAATGGTTCGTGTTGAGTTTTCTCAATTACACCTTTTATGTAAAGCCGCTTCAGTTCAGCTTGCGCTTTTGATATTCCTTTATCAGAAGGCACGGACATTCGGTTCAGTATATGTTGAACTGGAGGGCTGTATTTGTGTATAAACGCTATTGTATATCCCTGGATACTGCTTAAGATGTAAGTATCGGTTGTTATCATGCTCCATGCATTCAGAAAGAGTGTAATCTCCACCCAACCTTCGTGATCCCTGTATATTGTAGGGAACCAGACCCACCTACTCCCATAGTTACCAATGGTAGGTTTACTTTTTGTAGGTTATTTGCTGCTGTTGTCGCCCTGGGGTCTGGACTTTCGGTTTGGTTGGCGTTGGAGGTCCCCGCATCTTCCAAGAAGGCCGGCCTGGGCCATGGCGTAAAAAGACTCATGTTTTGGGTACCGGACCTTCGAGCCTTCACCAGTTCTGCTGGTGGGTGCGTGGGGGTGCTGTCTTTGGCCGTAGTGGGTTCCAGTAGGTTCTCTTGTTCTTGCACCCCCTGCACACTTGTCTTTCCTTCTGCGGGCCCCTCTTCCAGGTCAGCCCAGAACTGACCCGCAGTGCTCCCCTCTGATGAGGTAGAAGCACTGTGCAGCCCTTCAAGAGGTACTGCTGTGGGTTTATCATATGGCCCACAGTGACCCGACTCCATCTCCCGGAGTCTGTCACGTTGGAGCAAAGCTCCATACACCGCTGCATCCGGCTCCATCGCTCTCGGGCGCTGGCCGCCCGCGGTTGTTCAAAGTCGGACTCCTCTGAGTCCACGACCTTGTTTGTTTTGTGTCTAGCCTTTCCGCCCGGCCGCGTGGATCTGGCCGGTGCGGAGGCGACATCGGGCACAGCTGATCTAACTATCGGTGATCCGAGTGCCGCTGGCTGCTGCAGGCTGCCCGCTGCTCCGCGGTCCTTCCTCTCCAGCTTTGTTCTTACTGCCCTTCCGTGGAGTGGATCCCACCAGCTTTGTCGCAGCCCGTTGGTTTCTCCACCTGAAATCAGCATGGTAAAACACAAAAAGACCGCAGCTCTTACCTGCAGGTCCAGGTTGAAATTGTCGCTACGGGTGAACGTCGTTCCACCCCGTCTGCTGCCGTTATTGACTTGTCGAAAAGTCAACGGCCCTCTTTAAATAGTCTCCCGCCCGGCCGTGGTGTTCTGGCCGGCGCGGGACCAAAAGTCGGCACAGCTGATCCCTTACAGGGCTTGTGCCTTCAGCTGCTGCTGCTACAGGCCGGAAACGTGTTCCCGATGTTGGGGGAGTCCAGAACCAGGTGCCACAGTTTAAGAATAAGGAGTTAGCCATTTAGAACGGAGACGAGGAAACACTTTTTCTCACAGTGTGTGATGAATCTGTGGAATTATCTGCCTCAGAGGGCGGTGGAGGCAGGATCTCTGGATGCTTTCAAAAGAGAGCTAGATTGGGCTCTTAAAATAGCGGAGTCAGGGGATATGGGTAGAAGGCAGGAACTGGGTACTGATTGGGCATGATCAGCCATGATCACATTGAATGGCGATGCTGGCTCGAAGGGCCAAATGGCCTACTCCTGCACCTATTGTTTATTGTCTATTGTCTATCACGCCAACCCCACAGTGTGTCATTAAAATAGAACTACCTCACGGCGTGTCACTCCATCAGTATTATTTCACAGTGTCATTCCAGCAGTGCTGCCCCACAGTGTCACTTCCATCAGTCCTACCCCACGGAATGTCAGTCCACCTGTACTACCCCACAGTGTGTCAGTCCATCAGTACTGCTCCAGTGTGTCCCTTCATCAGTACCACCACAGTGTGTCACTCCATCAGTACCACCACAGTATGTCACTCCATCCGTACCACCGCAGTGTCTCACTCCATCAGAACCACCACCGTTTGTCACTCCATCAGAACCACCACAGTTTGTCACTGCTTCAGTGCTGCCCAATTTCTATCGCTCCATCAGTACTATCCCACTGTGTGTCACTCCATCAGTGGACGGAGAGAGGGCAGCCCAGAGAGGGGGAATAGAGAGTGTAGGAGAGAGAGTAACAGTTCAGAGAGAGTGACAGCAGTAAGGATGGAGGAAGAGAGAAAGGGAGGAGGGAGAGGTGCAGCATCATTCGCCGTTTTATTTAGGTTTAGGGCAATTCTGAGGCGGCAATGTTTCTGTTCTCTGAGTGCCGTGAGCCTTTGGGTCGTTCCTCCTCAGAGGTGATGAAGGCAGAAAATGTTATTGTCCTATGGTATAGTCAGATCTATTCCAGGGAAGCAGGGTTCCCGGGGCAGTCAGCGGGAGTGTGGGGTTGATGTCACAGTAGGTGAAGCCGCGATCATATTGTGTGGTGAAGCTGAGTGGAGGGGGGGGGGGTATTTTAGTCCGATGTGATGTGTTGAACTAATTCCTCAACCTGTGGACAAAGGTCGCCCAGTCCAGTCCACCTTCAAACTGGGCACCAGAAGCCCTGAGAGGGTCCCTGGAATTTGGCATTGCCTTGCTGAGTGAAACGGATTGAAGGAAATCAGACAAACAACATGAGGTGGAGAGTTGGATCTGATGGAGTTTGAAACAATATCCCCTTTGCTGGAACAATGCCACCGCTCCAATTTCCATCCCCTAGTATCTATCGCCACAACTCCCAGTCTTTGGAGTTTCTCAATCAATTCCCTGAATAAATCACAACGTGTCTCAGCAGGGATTTCACTTGGCTGATGTCATCTGTTTGTGAATCATTTCAAAATCTCTATTTTTAAACTCTGTTGAAACTTCACTGTCCCGGTGGAGACGGAATATGGTATAAAATCTCCAGGAATGTTCTGCCTCAGTATTTTATTTCGAGATATTACCGGTAGCTCACGGGGCCACGTCGCTGGGCAGAGAAAATGTGGGAAAAGGTTTATGAATATTTAGACGTGGAGAAAATCGTGTACGTGATCATTGCTGCCGTTGGAATCCCTGGTAAGTGAGCAAAACAATTCAAGTTTTATATCTCCATCCGTGTGTTAACTGGTGTTGACCTGATTCTCATCATGCTACAGGTTCTCAACTGATGATCGCTGTACAAGAATATGTGAAGAATATCAATCCTCTCTGTGAAATATTTGTGAATTAACACTGCTGTGATATTTCTTATTTTCAGACAGCTGAAACTAAGCCTCTTTTTCTCTCACTGCTACCGGCCGGGAGCCACTAGAATGGTGTTCGTGCCTTCAGTGGCACCTTACCCAGAGTTGTCCCAGTGCTCGGGACAGGCAGGCATGCAACTCTCCGGGACGATTTGACTGGGAGAGAGGGGTTCACATTGTGAAGTTTACTGTGTGTGAGTTATTGATCAGAGTGAACTGCCGCTCCTGTGGACACTGTTTCTCACTGTGGAGTCTGTCTGTCACAGTCGGATTCCACCCACATTCCACCCATTTCCTGGACCAGTGGCTGTGGATCTACGGGCGTGTGTGTGTGTGTTGTTACTGAACTGAACTCACTGGGGAATGCGGCCGGTCGGCCGCTCATGGTTATGTCTGTGAAAGCGGCCCCATCAGAGATTGTGAACAGCAGCAGGGTTAACTATAGAAAGGACCATTGCGCCTATTGTAGCGGGGGCTGCTCGATCCCTCCCCGCCCTTTACCACGTCCGCCCGTTGCCTTACCTCTTCTCCCCTGAAGCAGGCAGGCAGGTCGGGCACAGTCGGAGCCGGCTCTGACATTGTTAAACTTGCAGCAGCCGCGCACCGACTCCAACACTCCTGATCTTGAGCTGAAAGTCGAGCCGGTGTTGAGTAAATGCCCAGTGTCCGTTCCTTTGTCTTTCCGCAGTGAATTTAGTGGCGATTGTGATCCTGTCCCGGGGAAAGTGTGGCCTCTCCACCTGCACCATTCGCTACCTGGTGGCCATGGCAGCGGCCGATCTACTGGCCGTCATCACCGAGGTCATTTTCTCTCGGATCCGATATTATTACTTTTATTGGAGTTTCCTGACCATCACCCCTGTGTGCAGTGTTAACCTTGTACTGAGGACTGCAACTACAGACTGTTCTGTCTGGTTCACCGTCACTTTCACCTTTGATCGCTTTGTCGCCATTTGTTGCCAGAAGCTGAAAACTAAATATTGCAGCGGGAAAACTGCGGCTGCGGTTCTGGCAACAGCCGGCGTTCTGCTCTGTCTGAAAAACGTGCCCCGCTACTTCACACATGAACCCATATATATCATCGACAATGTCCCGTGGGGCTGTGACACGCTGGACAATTATTACACTGACCCCGGGTGGGTGGCATTCGACTGGATCGACACGGTTTTAACTCCGTTCCTCCCTTTCGCTGTAATCCTGTTGCTCAATGCTCTGACAGTCCGCCACATTTTAGTGGCCAGTCGGGTCCGTAAGGGGCTGAGGGGTGAGAGCAAGGGGGAGAACCGCAGTGACCCGGAGCTGGAGAGCAGGAGGAGGTCTATGGTTTTACTCTTCACCATCTCCGGCAGCTTCATCCTCCTGTGGCTGACGCTGGTTGTAAATTTCGTCTATTATCAAGTCAGAGGAATTGGAGTTGATGCGAATGATTCTCAACGGATCTTTCACTACGTCGGGTATTTGCTGAGTAACCTCAGCTGCTGCACCAACACATTTATTTACGCGGTGACCCAGTCCAAGTTCAGGGAGCAGGTGAAGAGCGCGGTGAAATATCCGCTCACCTCATTGCTTCGGCTCATTAATAAATCCGCGCCCTGAACGCATCCATCCCAAAGGCGGCCGCAGTCTCTCTGCTCCGGGCTCCGGCTCCTCACGTTCACCGCCGGAGTCATGAGGGAGGAGCTGGCCAAAGTTGACTGGAAAGATACACTAGCAGGGATGACAGTGGAACAACAATGGCAGGTATTTCTGGGAATAATACAGAAGGTGCAGGATCAGTTCATTACAAACGGGTAGAAAGATTCAAATGGGAGAAAGGGACGACCGTGGCTGACAAGGGACATCATCCGTATCCAAAGGAAAACACCAACAAACGCATGTAGGGCGGAACTAGGCAGATACCCACTGATAATGAATATCCAGAAAAGAGCACTAAATTTTGGAATCACCTTAAATCTAGCCCCCCCAGATACCCTCCAGTTTAAAGCCCTTCATACACAAGAGGGTAACCCAAAAAAGAGTTCACTGTGTCAGTTGGTACTGAGACTAACTACCCCTATTCAGTTAAACCCTATCTAGTTAAACCCTGACCGGCCCCAGATCAATACAGGCCCCCATTCACCAATTAGAGTGAACCAAATTATCAAACAATGTAAAGAAACGTTCTTGGAACATTGGGATAAAGAAACCAAAAGGCAAAGCAGATTAGAATATTACCGTTCCCTAAAAAGAGATTATAAATTGGCAGACTATCTCTCAACTGTTAGAGACATAAAGCAGAGACAGACCCTCACCACTGTTTGACAGATGAGGTTGAAACAGAGGTGCACTTCCTCCTAAAATGCAAAAAAATTGCTAATACAAGGAAAGCATACTTTGACAAGCTCAGTGTGGCAACCCCTGATTTTAAAGAACTTGATGATACATCAAAACTAAGAATAATCCTTGGTGAAGGAAATACGGCACATCTTGGTGCACAATAGGTAACAGCATGCCATAACCTGAGAGACGGTGAATGACCAACATGCACATATGTACGCACACATTAATCGACATTAACTAACACTATGAAATTAATATTGAATTGCTAAACTTGCTATTGTGTTGTACTGCATACAGGTGCAAGAACGTGTAGCATCAATAAAGGGCTATATGCCTATTGCGAGATTATGTACAGGGACATATCTACCCATGCACTGTATACTTGTATTTATACCTATGCATTTCAAATATGTATGTCATGTTCTATACTTTGTCATTATACCAATGTTTTTTTTATCATGCCAATAAAGTTTTTTAATTGAAATTGTAAATGGAATTGAATTGAATTGAATTTATAGAGGGGGAGGGGGAGTAAGATAGGGAACAGAGTGGGGGAGAGAGAGGGGGAGAGGAGAGAGTGTGGATAGGGGGAGAGAGAGGGGGGGGGAGAGTGAGTGGGGAAAGAAAGAGAGAGGGCGTTTGTTTTATGGGAAAGATGTGGGAGAGAAATGGAGGACATTTAAAGGTGACATTTTAAGAGCACAGAATATTTATGTCCCTGTTCGGTTGAAAGGAAATAGTAAAAATTGAAAAAACCATGGTTTTCAAGGGAAATTGGACACTTTGTTCGGAAAAATAGAGAGATCTACAATAATTATAGGCAGCATGGACTAAATGAGGTGCTTGAGGACTATAAAGAATGTAAAAAAAATCTTAAGAAATAAATTAGAAAAGCTAAAAGAAGATATGAGGTTGCTTTGGCAAGTATGGTGAAAGTAAATCCAAAGGGTTTCTACAGATATATTAATAGCAAAATGATAACGAGGGATGAAATTGGTCCATTAGAGAGTCAGAGTGGACAGCTATCTGCAGAGCCAAAAGAGATGGGCGAGATATTGAACAATTTATTTTCTTCGGTATTCACCAAGGAGAAGGATATTGAATTATGTGAGGTAAGGGAAACAAGTAGAGTAGCTATGGAAACTATGCGATTCAAAGAAGAGGAAGTACTGGCACTTTTGAGAAATATAAAAGTGGATAAGTCTCCAGGTCCGGACAGGATATTCCCTAGGACATTGAGGGAAGTTAGTGTAGAAATAGCAGGGGCTATGACAGAAATATTTCAAATGTCATTAGAAACGGGAATAGTGCCGGAGGATTGGCGTACTGCGCATGTTGTTCTATTGTTTAAAAAGAGGTCCAAGAGTAAACCTAGCAATTATAGACCTGTTAGTTTGACGTCAGTGGTGGGCAAATTAATGGAAAGGATACTTAGAGATAATATATATAAGCATCTGGATAAACAGGGTCTGATTAGGAACTGTCAACATGGATCTGTGCCTGGATGGTCATGCTTGACTAATCTTCTTGAATTTTTTGAAGAGATTACACGGGAAATTGATGAGGGTAAAGCAGTGGATGTTGTATATATGGACTTCAGTAAGGCCTTTGACAAGGTTCCTCACGGAAGGTTGATTAAGAAGGTTCAATTGTTGGGTATTAATGGTGGAGTAGCAAGATGGATTCAACAGTGGCTGAATGGGAGATGCTAGTAATGGTGGATGGTTGTTTGTCAGGTTGGAGGCCAGTGATTAGTGGGGTGCCACAGGGATCTGTGTTGGGTCCACTGTTGTTTGTCATGTACATCAATGATCTGGATGATGGTGTGGTAAATTGGATTAGTAAATATGCAGATAATACTAAGATAGGTGGGGTTGTGGATAATGAAGTAGATTTTCAAAGTCCACAGAGAGATTTATGCCAGTTGTATTGTATTCAAATTCAAATGTATTGTCATTGTCTCAGTTAGAGACAACGAAATGAATTTCACTTACAGGCAGTATCATAAAAATAAAAATAAATAAATAATAATAAATAATAAAACATATTAAAAATAAAATAGAATAGAATTTTTTTTAAAGCACAAACACTGAAAGTCCACGACACAACATAACACAGTGGCACCAAGGTGAGGAAGGCACCATAGTCCAGCCAGCCTCCCCTCCGTTCTTCCCAGATGTTCACTCGTGGTCGAGGCCTTCCTAGCACCCGCAGTCGCCGACCCGGGTGGCCCGATGTTCAGGCCCTCACGCCGGGCTGGTGGAACGCCGACGCCGAACCCCGACGGTGAACATCCTCCTCCTCAGCGGCCCGGACCTCCTGATCAGCCGCCTCCCGCAGCCGGAGTCCGCAGCTCCCGTGTCCGCAGGCCCAGATGGGCAGAGTCGCAGGACCCCACGCTGTCCATCAGCGCCGCCCGCGTTGGGAGCTCCGCAAACCACATCTCCATGATGTCGGTGCAGCAGGTCCAGCACTCCGGGGTTCAGACGGCGATCCCCGGTAAGGCATCGCCAGCCTCGCGATGTTACAGCGCTGTCCCGCCGCTGCTGGAGCTCTGGTCGATCTTGGCAGGAAAGTCCACGCCAATCCAGTAGGTAGGCCGCTGGGGGGGGGGGCGAGGACGCGAGAGAGAGAGAGAGAGAGAGAGAGAGAGAGAGAGAGAGAGAGAGAGAAGAAGAGAGAGAGAGAGAGAGAGAGAGAGAGAAGAGAGAGAAGAGAGAGTACTAGATCGGAGATATAGCTTCAGATGATAGATCTTCTCTTCTCTCTGCGGAGTCTCTCGCGCTATCTCTCGCTCGCTCTCTCTCCTCTCTCTCTACTCTCTCTCTCTCTCTCTCTCTCGAGTCTCTCTCTCGCTCTCTCTCTCTCCTCTCTCTCTCTCTATCGCTTCTCTCTCGCCTATGCATCTCGTCGGCTGCTCTCTCTAGCGGATGAGAGCTAAGAGCTGTGTCTTTCTCAGCTCCAGTGGCTGAGAAGTTTTAAGCAGCCTTTGAAGGATTCTGTCGCTGGGAAAGGAACAGAGGCAGAGGGGCTTCATAGTCTTACTTATTGTTGGACTGTTGAAACTTTCCAATGCTTTAAAAAACTCCTCCATTTAGCGTGAACATCCCTTGATAATTTTCTACATTGTCGAGGGAGCAGGGTGCGGCTGTCATTGGCGGACTGCCAAGAGTGCCTGGATATCGAGGGTTTGATGTGTTTCGGTGCCTTTGCTGTGTTTTTGGCACTGATTCTCTGCCCTAAAGTCATTTTGCACAGTGCGGCTGCCTGGCTTAATGTGAAGAAGGTGCTTTGGCGTTCGGCAAGACAGGGCGAGCTGGCTTTTTGGCGTGGACGAGTTTTGGAACTTTCCTTCTTCAGCTGGAGGACTTTGCTTTTTGAGGATTGCTTTGGACTGTGACTGTCCCTGGGAATTAATTTGCTGAGCTGCTGGAGTGCCGGGAGCTGGTTTGTGCCTCTGCCCGGATGGCGATGGAGGGGGCGCGGCCGAAGGCGAGGAGCTACGCAGCAGTGACATCAGCAGCGGAAGCGAGGCCATCTGAACTTGAGCCTCATGTTGACTTGGACTGGGACAGTTTTGGTTTCTCGGTTCAAACTGGGCCCCAGATGTCCAGGGGAGCATTTACGAAGGCTATGAATGCCCTTCTTGGTAGGGGGGCTATTGTCTCTTCCGAGCTCGAGAGGGGAAAGGTTGAGATGGTATTGAAGATCTGGGAGGCTGTGGCCACAGTGGTGGAGAGGGGGATTTCAGTGGGGGGGAGGGGGGTCCATATACAGGTGGACCCATGGGTGTCCAGGGTGAGACCTGTTCTCCTGCGGAGTTGCCCTACATGTATTCCGGATGCGACACTCATTCCACACCTGCCTAAGATTGGGGAGGTGCGGTCTAAGTGCTTTAGGCTCATGCACCCTGCGGGGGACCCGGAGGAAAAAGGAATTTTCAGCTTCAAAAGGAAGGTGTTCGTGGAGGTGGGGGAGGGGGAAGGCAATGAGGGGAGTTTCGAGGTGGAGTGTAGGGGTCTTCCTAGAACCGTGCGTTGGAGTTGGGGAAAGGCACGGCGGCATGCGTGCGGCTGTTATGGACATCTCCGTAGATCCCTAATCACGCGGTCGCTGCCAGAACTTCTAGCGCAGCGGCCCAGGAATGCACTGCTGGCCCATCAGCGGTGGCTCGTCATGCCTCGGAGGGGCGGGGTGGAATCGCTGACCTGGCTGGGGCTGCTGGCCCTGCCTCGGTGATCCGGGGCAGCGGGGATAGCCCTTCTGGGTCTGCAGTTTCCGCCTTGGGGACCCGGGGCAGCGAGTGAAACTGCCGTGGCCCAGCAAGGAGCTGAGGTGGCTCTGACGGGAGTAGGGAAGGTAACACGTGCGGGTGGTAAAGTGGCTGGGGGTAGTGTGGAGGCGGAAACCCCTTTCTTTATGGAGGTCACCACACCGCCGCATGCGAGTGGGACAAAAAGGAGGATTGGGCCTGGCGAGGAAGAGCAAGGACGTGACTCCAAAGTAAGGGGGGTGCAGATTTCCAGTCCTTCCACCACCGATGTGGTTGGAGGTCAGTAAATGACGTCTTCTGGGTTGGAGGTTGAGCCTCCGCTTCCGGGATCTCTCGAGGGTACCACAGGGTCAGGTGACGGGGTAGCCCCTCTGGAGCTGTGTCCTCTGGGCGGGGGGAGGTCCTTTCGTCTCAGGGTCCCTCCGAGGGAGGTATCTCATCGTGTGTTGATCTTGGCTCCCCTGGGGGTGCGTCCTCTGGGTCGGAGGAGGTCCCCTCGTTTCAGAGGCCTACTAAGAGTGTTAGCACGCAGGAGGGTGGGGCAAGCTCCCCTGGTAGTGTGGACCCTGAGACGGGGGATGAGCAGAGTCAGCCCGAGGGAGGGGGGCCGGGGGGAATGGTGTACCAATCAGTGCTCAATATTGTAGCCAGTGGAGGTGCCGAGGCGTGTATTGTACTGCCGGCTGAGTTGGCAGGGGAGAGAACAAAGACTGGTGGAGAGCCTCTGGGTGTTGCCAGTGGAGGGGTGCTTTCGTTGCTGTGGAGGTCGGAGTTGTTTCGGGCAGCGGCCTTCTTTCGGATTCTGGGGGTGCCAGTTTACCACAGACCCTGGGGGTGCCTCTTGTTTTCTCTTCCCCAGGCCCAGATGTGGAGGGTGAGGATAGAGCGCTGGAGTCCAGCCAGTCAGTGGGCTGCGTGATGCGGATAGGGGATTCGGGACCCTTCCCCGGCATTGATCCTGGGGGTGGTCTCATGCCGGAGGAGGGGGAGAGTGATGGGGCCAGTTTGTGTGAAGGGGTTAGCGAAATTCCAGAGAGCTCTGGTCTTTCGACTTCTGAAAATGACCTTGGTGATGCTGAGGGTGTTGTGTCAGGTGCGAGCAACTTGGCCGATAGCCCAGGAACCAAGGACGAGTCTCATGCAATTGTTATCTGTGCAGTGCTGGAGTTTTTAAAAACAAGCCGTACCAACAAGAAAACGATTGATGCTGCTAAGAGACGATGGGCTGATCTGTCGGCCTTCGTTGAAACTCTCGAGGCTATCCTTGCCACCAAGGATGGTGATCTTCCTGGCTCTGAGCAGTGCCAGCTTAGGGACTTTTTGGAGTTCCTAAGAGAGAGGGCTACAGAGCCCAGGAGGAGAAGAGTGAGGATTTCAATTTAATGTACCAGTGCATTCACGTTAGTTACCCTAAACTTAAACGGGAGTAGAGCGAGTTTTCGCAGATTCCAGCTTTTATCGGGCCTTAGGGTAAGGGTTTGCAGTGTGTTTTCTGCAGGAGACGCATACTGTTGTCAGTGATGAACCCACCTGGAGCGTGGAGTGGGAAGGGGAGGTCTATATGAGTCATCTTAGCTCAAATTCGAGTGGGGTGGCCATTCTGTTGGCTCAGAATTTCCTGCCCAATATCATGAAAGTGCAAGAAGTTGTGCCAGGACGTTTGCTCCATCTGGCCGTGAGTCTGGATGGCATGCCGTTGCATTTCATTAACGTGTATGCCCCCAGCTCCGGCACGATGCAGGCCGGCCTACTTCAAGAGGTGAGTGCTCTGTTGAGCACTATTGATCGGGGAGAGTGTGTCTTCCTTGGGGGGGGACTTTAACTGCACACTTGAGGTGCGAGATCGTTCTGGTACTCAGAGTGCCCCTGCTGTAGCGAAGAAGCTGAGAGGTTTGATTGATTCTTTGAGTTGGTTGATGCGTGGCGGGACCTCAACCCAGACTCCACTGCTTTTTCGCGGAGGTCTGAGGGCGGTGGTTCCCGCATTGATCGAATATATATCTCCCGAGCGTTTGTTTCCCGTGTCTCAGCGGCCTCAATGCAGCTGGTGCCATGCTCGGACCATTGTCTGGTGCGTGCGGATTTTAATCCAGCGCGCGCTCGGGCCGGGTCTGCGTACTGGCACTTTAATAACTGGCTACTGGAGGATCGGTGTTTACGGGAGTCATTCAGTCGGTTTTGGGTGAGGTGGAGAGAGCGGCAGAGGTGCTTCTCTTCCGTTAGGCAGTGGTGGGATGTGGGGAAAGCTCACATCCGTATTTTTTGTAAGGAATACACGTGGGGGTCGACCGGGCGGCGGGACTCAGCGGTTGAGAAGCTTGAGAGGGAGCTGATGGACGCAGAGTCTCGCCTGGGTCAGGTTGGAGGTGACTCTTGCGAATGGGGTGTGTTTCATGAGAAGAAGGAAGCCTTGAGGAACCTGCAACTTGAGCGGTCCCGAGGCGATTATGTGAGGGCGCGTGTCCAGATGCTGCACGAAATGGATCGAGCTTCGCCTTTCTTTTTCTCTCTGGAGAAAGGGCGGGGAGCCCGCAAACAGCTCGTGGAGCTGTTAACAGATGATGGCTCCTCTGTCACGGATCCAGAGAGGTTTAGTGCCTTGGTCAGGTCCTTTTATGGATCCCTGTTCTCCGCAGGTGGAGTCAGCGGGGAAGCTCAACAGGACCTGTGGGAGAGTCTACCGATTATAGATAGGGAGGTGGCCGATCTTCTTGATGGCCCTTTATCTTTGGAGGAGTTGACTCGTGCATTGCATCAGCTCAGGAGCGGTAAGTCCCCCGGGCTGGATCGGCTGACGGTAGACTTTGTAAGAGCCTTCTGGGGTATCCTGGGGGCTGATTACATGTTGGTTCTGGGGGAGAGCCTGGCGACCGGGGAGATGCCCCTCTCGTGGCGTAGAGCAGTTGTTGTCCTGCTGCCCAAGAAGGGGGAACTCCGCCTGTTGAAAAACTGGCGCCCGGTCTCTCTCCTATGTACAGAGTATAAAGTTTTTGCACGGGCGATGGCAAATCGCCTGGGCTCCGTGCTGTCTCAGTTGATTCACCATGACCAGTCCTACACAGTCCCTGGTCGGTCCATTCAGGATAACATCCACCTGGTTAGGGACCTGATTCATCTAGCACAGGGAACTGGCCAGTCAGCTGCTCTTCTGTCTCTTGATCAGGAGAAGGCTTTTGATAGGGTAGAGCATGAATACCTTTTCGGAACGTTGCAAGCGTTCGCATTTGGACCGCATTTTTTGGCCCGGGTCCGCCTCTTGTATGCTGCAGTGGAGTGCCTTTGGAAGGTTAATGGTGCGTTGTTGGCTCCCTTTCATTTTGGGAGGGGGGTCCGTCAGGGGTACCCCATGTCAGGTCAGTTGTACGCGGTCTATGTGGAGCCGTTCCTGTGTCTTCTTCGGAGGAGGTTGACAGGCCTGGCCCTACCGGGACCGCGGGTGGAGTTGGTTCTTTCGGCATATGCCGATGATGTACTCCTTATGTTCACCGATCCTGGTGACCTGCGGGGGATGCGTGATTGCCAGAAGATATTCTCGGCCGCATCGTCTGCCAGGATTAATTGGAGCAAGTGCTCTGGACTTTTAGTGGGTCAGTGGCAGGTGGACTCCCTGCCAGAGGAGATGGTAATGTTTGCGTGGAGCACCACGCACCTCCTCTATCTGGGGTGTTCAAAAGGGAACTGCAGATGCTGGAATATCGAAGGTACACAAAATTGCTGGAGGAACTCAGCGGGTGCAGCAGCATCTATGGAGCGAAGGAAATAGGCGAAACGTCGCCTATTTCCTTCGCTCCATAGATGCTGCTGCACCCGCTGAGTTCCTCCAGCAATTTTGTGTACCTTCCTCTATCTGGGGGTGTACCTGAGTCCCACTGAGGATGCTTGGCCGGCAAACTGGCAGGAGTTGGAGACGAAAGTGGTTTCCAGGCTGGGGCGCTGGTCAGGCATGCTTGGAGTTCTTTCTTTTCAGGGGAGGGTGTTGGTCATAAACCAGCTGGTGGCCTCCATGTTATGGTACCGGCTGGCTACTCTTGTCCCGCCTTCCATTTTTGTAAATGCTTTACAGAAGAAGCTGGTGGACTTCTTTTGGGGAAATAGGAAGCACTGGGTTTCCGCAGCGGTCCTGAGTCTCCCGTTAGAGGAGGGTGGCCAGTCCTTGGTATGCGTGCGTACCCATGTGGCGGCTCTCCGCCTCAGGACTCTGAGGAGGTATATGTATATAGAGAACCCCCCCAGATGGCACGTTTTGGCCACGTATTTTTTCCGATGGGGTCGTTGTCTAAGGGGGGTCTCTCGGCTCCCGGAGGCGGGCATCAGTCGACCCGCCCTAAGGGGCTTGCCTGTTTTCTACCGGGATGTGTTAAGAGTGAGGAATCTGGTTGTTTCAGCCCGCGTGTTGCTCCACGAGGGGAGGGGGATGTTGCGGCTGCGGGAGTGGCCGGTCCTCACCAAATCATGGCGGGTGTCGAGGAGAGGCATGCGCCTAGAGTGGTTTTGAATAAGCTCTTACCCGCTCCGTCAGATCTGCTCATCGGGCCTCGGTTCCGGGATATATCTCGGGCACCGGCTCCACACAACCTGAGCCGCCTTTCGGAGATGATTAGCGTGCCGTTTCGTGACGCGAAGAGACGCTCACTGTATAGAATGTTCCTGCACATTCTGCACCTCCTTGCCTTCGTCTCCCGTCCCGACACACCATGGCGGACGGTGTTACCACCTGAAGGCGGGGAAGGTCCCCTGTGGGGGTCCCTCTACACGGGAGTTGTCCCCCTTTACATTGGGGACCTGGGGTGGAGAGTGCTGCACAGAGCGGTGGCATATAACAAACTTTTGAGTCGGTTCACGGACTCGTCCGCTGCCTGTATTTTCTGTGGCGAGGAAGAGACCGTGTTCCACATTTATATAGAGTGTGAGAGGCTACTGCCCCTGTATCAATATCTGGAGGGGTTGTTCCTAAAGTTCTGGTTACATTTTAGTCCTACGATTCTTGTGTTTGGACACAAGGCAGTGTGTGGGGAGAGCTAGTGGGAGGGTGGGACCTACCTGTCGGTCTACTCCTGGGCCTGGCCAAGATGGCCATACGCGGGTCCAGGCAGCAGGGGATGGTTGGTCAGGCAAGAGTCGGCTGCTTGCCCCTCTTTCGGGCCTACGTCCGTGCACGTGTGTCCCTGGAGAGGGAACATGCGGTGTTCACGGGGACTTTGGAGGTATTCCGTGGGCGCTGGTCACCGCGTGGCTGTGAGAGTATTGTGAATAATGATTGTAATGTTGTACTATAATGACACTTGGTATAATGTAATTTCGTTTTGTGTATGACGTGATCTGTTGTATTATTTGATGTGTTGAATAAAGTCTTGGAATTTAAAAATAAATAAATAAATAAATAAAATAAAAAGAGAGAGAGAGAGAGAGAGAGAGAGAGAGAGAGGGGGGGGAGGGAGAGCGAGAGAGGATACAAATATATAAACAGTCCCTTCCGAGTGATTGATAAAAACAGCATATGATTGCACTGAATTAGTACTGTGGATATTGTTGATATTGATATTAGTACTGATGATATTGATTATTAATATAGTTATTATTACTAGGTGGCTGTATGAATCTGCCTTACCATGGCATACAAAACTTTACCTAACATTCCACAATTACAGAAAAAAACTAGTGTTTTCGCACCTGTCCCTCAAAATAGGTTTTATTTAAACTAAAACAAGAAGAGAATATAAATACAAAATAAATGAGTTCATTCCATATAGGTTGCTGGAATATCCAGGGTCTCTACTCTTCAACCTTCGGGATAAAGACTGGGAACCC
>NC_045960.1:181766-254864 GCF_010909765.2 Amblyraja radiata
TGTACTCGCTCGAGTTTAGAAGAACGAGGAGGGGGGGTGGGGGTGGGGCCACCTCATTGAAACTTCACCGAATAGTGAAAGGCCTGGATAGAGTGGACGTGGAGAGGATGTTTCCACTAGTGGGAGAGTTTAGGCCCAGAGGGCACAGCCTCGGAATTAAAGGACTTCCAATAGGAAGGAGATGAGGAGGAATTTATTTCGGCCAACATGCCATTAGCTTCCTTCACTGTCTGCTGTACCTGCATGCTTACTTTCAGTGACTTTGAACAAGGACGCCCAGATCTCGTTGTACTTCCTCCTTTCTCTACTTGACATCATTCAGATAATAATCTGCCTTCCTGTTCTTGCCACCAAATTGCCAGAGGGCTTGTATACAAAAACAAGGCCGTAAATGCCGATGGTCTACAAGGCGCTGGTCAGGCCGTAATTGGTGTCTTGTTGAGCAGTTTTGGGCCCCGTATCTGAGGAAGGATGTGCCGGCTCTGGAGAGGGTCCAGAGGAGGTTTACAAGAACGATCCCTGGAATGAGTGGGTTAACGTACGATGAATGTTTGTCGGCACTGGAGGTTAGAAGAACGATGGGGGTGGTGACCTCATTAAAGATTCACTGAATAGTGAAAGGCCTGGATAGAGTGTTTGTGGAGAGGATGTTTCCACTATTGGGAGAGTCTAGGACCAGAGTTCACAGCCTCAGAATTAAAGGATGTTCCTTTAGGAAGGTGATTAGGCAGAATTTGTTTCGCCAGAGGGTGGTGAATCTGTGGGATTCGATGTCACAGACGACGGTGGAGGCCACTTGTCAGTGGATATATTTAGGGCAGGGATACATAGATTGTTGGTTAGTAAGGGTGTCAGGGGTTATGGGGAGAAGGCAGGAGAATTGGGTTAGATGGGAGAGATAGATCAGCTACGATTGAATGGCGGAGTTGACTTGATGGGTCGAATGGCATAATTCTGCTCCTAGAACATGTGACCAGCGATCGCCCGTACACACACTAGTGCGGCACAGTCGTGTAGCGGTAGAGTTGCTGCCCCACAGCGCCAGAGACCGGGTACCTCTCTCTCTAGAGGGACAGAGGGAGAGGAGAGAGAGAGAGAGAGAGAGAGAGAGAGAAAGAGAGAAGAGGAGAGAGAGAGAGAGAGAGAAGAGAGAGAGAGCGAAGCGGAGAGAGAGAGAGAGAGATAGAGAGAGAGAGAGAGAGGAGAGAGCGAGGAGGAGGGATGAGCGAGAAGAGAGGAGCAGAGAGCGATAGCTACTCTACTATCTCCCTCTACGCCCAAGTCGCTAAGATCCTCTCTCTCTCTCTCGCTCTCTATCTAGATCTCTATCTCTTCTCTCTCTCTCTCTCTTTTTATTTTATTTTATTTTTAATTCCAAGACTTTATTCAACACATCAAATAATACAACAGATCACGTCATACACAAAACGAAATTACATTATACCAAGTGTCATTATAGTACAATATCACAATCATTATTCACAATACTCTCAACCCCACGCGGTGACCAGCGCCCACGGAATACCTCCAAAGTCCCCGTGAACACCGCATGTTCCCTCTCCAGGGACACACGTGCACGGACATAGGCCCGAAAGAGGGGCAAGCAGCCGACTCTTGCCTGACCATCCATCGCCTGCTGCCTGGACTCGCGTATGGCCATCTTGGCCAGGCCCAGGAGTAGGCCGACAGGTAGGTCCCACCCTCCCACTTAGCTCTCCCCACACACTGCCTTGTGTCCAAACACAAGAATCGTAGGACTAAAATGTAACCAGAACTTTAGGAACAACCCCTTCAGATATTGATACAGGGGCAGTAGCCTCTCACACTCTATATAAATGTGGAACACGGTCTCTTCCTCGCCACAGTAAATACAGGCAGCGGATGAGTCCGTGAACCGACTCAAAAGTGTGTTACATGCCACCGCTCTGTGCAGCACTCTCCACCCCAGGTCCCCAATGTAAAGGGAGACAACTCCCGTGTAGAGGGACCCCCACTGGGGACCTTCCCCGCCTTCAGGTGGTAACACCGTCCGCCATGGTGTGTCGGGACGGGAGACGAAGGCAAGGAGGTGCAAAATGTGCAGGAACATTCTATACAGTGAGCGTCTCTTCGCGTCACGAAACGGCACGCTAATCATCTCCGAAAGGCGGCTCGGGTTGTGTGGAGCCGGTGCCCGAGATATATCCCGGAACCGAGGCCCGATGAGCAGATCTGACGGAGCGGGTAAGAGCTCATTTAAAACCATTCTAGGCGCATGCCTCTCCTCGACACCCGCCATGATTTGGTGAGGACCGGCCGCTCCCGCAGCCGCAACATCCCCCTCCCCTCGTGGAGCAACACGCTGGCTGAAAACAACCAGATTCCTCACTCTTAACACATCCCGGTAGAAAACAGGCAAGCCCCTTAGGGCGGGTCGACTGATGCCCGCCTCCGGGATCCGCGAGACCCCCCTTAGACAACGACCCCGTCGGAAAAAATACGTGGCCAAAACGTGCCATCTGGGGTGGTTCTCTATACACATATACCTCCTCAGAGTCCTGAGGCGGAGAGCCGCCACCTGGGTACGCACGCATACCAAGGACTGGCCACCCTCCTCTAACGGGAGACTCAAGACCGCTGCGGAAACCCAGTGCTTCCTATTTCCCCAAAAGAAGTCCACCAGCTTCTTCTATAAAGCATTTACAAAAATGGAAGGCGGGACAAGAGTAGCCAGCCGGTACCATAACATGGAGGCCACCAGCTGGTTTATGACCAACACCCTCCCCTGAAAAGAAAGAACTCCAAGCAGGCCTGACCAGCGCCCCAGCCTGGCAACCACTTTCGTCTCCAACTCCTGCCAGTTTGCCAACCAAGCATCCTCAGTGGGACTCAGGTACAGCCCCAGATAGAGGAGGTGCGTGGTGCTCCACGCAAACATTACCATCTCCTCTGGCAGGGAGTCCACCTGCCACTGACCCACTAAAAGTCCAGAGCACTTGCTCCAATTAATCCTGGCAGACGATGCAGCCGAGAATATCTTCTGGCAATCACGCATCCTCCGCAGGTCACCAGGATCGGTGAACATAAGGAGTACATCATCGGCATATGACGAAAGTACCAACTCCACCCCCGGGCCCGGTAGGGCCAGGCCTGTCAACCTTCTCCGAAGAAGACACAGGAACGGCTCCACACAGACCGCGTACAACTGACCTGACATGGGGCACCCCTGACGGACCCCCCTCCCAAAATGAAAGGGAGCCAACAACGCACCATTAACGTTCACAAGGCACTCCACTGCAGCATACCTGGCGGGGAGATCTGCAAAGGCTACTGGGGAGTCTTTAAACTAGAATGGTTGGGGGGAGGGACACACTTCCTGTGTCTTCTTCGGAGGAGGCGCTGTCCTGAACGGCTGCCTGTCCTGCAGCTGTCCGTTTTTTCCCCCTTCTTTTTTATTATTTTTAGTACGTTGAGTGTGTAGTCAGGGGGCCTAATCTTTTTATGTGTGGGGGGTGGTGGGACGGAAGGGGGAAACTGCTTTTCGAGTCCCTACCTGGTCGGAGGGGTTGCCTTCCTCCGAGCAGCGACTTCGACCTGTCCTTGCGGCCTACCAGCGGGTCCTGGAGCGACGTTTCCCTGAGGGGACCTGGCCAGAACATCGGCTTTGGCGGCGGCGCAGAACATCGGCTTTGGCGGCGGCGCAGCGCTGGAGCGCTATTGCGGAGCGGGCGATGCCTTTCCTGGGTCGCCGCGCTGGAACTCCAGTATGCTGGGACCGCCGATAAGAACATTGTGGAGCCGCGGTTCTGTGGAGCGGCCAGCTGCGACGCTGAACGTTACATCCCGGAGCCTGGGATCTCTTGCTGAGATCGCCAGTGTGTGGAGCTCCGGCCGGCGCGGTCTGTTGGCTTGGAAGCCGCGGTCTCCGGTGGGAAGGCGGCCGTTCCTGGCACCCCAAGCCGCTGGGGGTTCTCCCGACGCCGGAGCACCATCACCGGGCGAGAACATCGGGCGCCGTGGCGGCGACCGTGGATGCCTCAATTGGCCCGACTTTGGGTGGACAAGAGGATGGGGACTGGACTTTGTGCCTTCCCCCACAGTGGGAATCACTGTGGGGGGATGTTTTTGTGTTGCTTCTTTTTGAATGCTATGTTGTATTTTTATTAGTGTGCTGCAAGGACATCAGAATTTCCCCTGAATAAGGGGATTAATAAAGTTTAATCTAATCTAATCTAACCTAATCTAAATAGAGAAAGCTATTAGACAGTGTGTGAGGCAGGAGGCAGAGAAGGAAAGCATTCAGACCCAACATGTAGGGGGGAAAGAAGAAAACAATAATAAACAGAGAATAAGAGGTGGTGGGGTTCTTAAATGGGTGAGCAGAGAAACAGAGGGGTGTAAAATGCGGGCGGAAGCAATAGGTAGCAAGGTGAAAAGTAAAAGTGGCAGGCAGACAAATCCAGGGCAAAAAACAAAAAGGGCCACTTTTCAACATAATTGTATAAGGGATAAGAGCGTTGTAAAAACACGCCTGAAGGCTTTGTGTCTCAATGCAAGGAGCATTCGTAATAAGGTGGATGAGTTGAACGTGCAGATAGCTATTAATGATTATGATATAGTCGGGATCACGGAGACATGGCTCCAGGGTGACCAAGGCTGGGAGCTGAACATCCAGGGATATTCAATATTCAGGAGGGATAGAGAGAAAGGAAAAGGTGGTGGAGTAGCGTTGCTGGTTAGAGACGAGATTAACGCAGTGGAAAGGAAGGACATTAGCTTGGAAGATGTGGAATCGGTATGGGTAGAACTGCGAAACACTAAGGGGCAGAAAACGCTGGTGGGTGTTGTGTACAGGCCACCTAGCAGTAGTAGTGAAGTTGGGGATGGCATCAAACAGGAAATTAGAAATGCGTGCAACAAAGGCAAAACAGTTATAATGGGTGACTTCAATCTGCATATAGATTGGGTGAATCAAATTGGCAGGGGTGTTGAGGAAGAGGATTTCTTGGAACGTATGCGGGATAGTTATCTAAACCAACATGTAGAGGAACCAACGAGAGAGCAGGCTATTCTAGACTGGGTATTGAGTAATGAGGAAGGGTTAGTTAGCAATCTTGTTGTGCGTGCCCCCTTGGGCAAGAGTGACCATAATATGGTTGAGTTCTTCATTAGGATGGAGAGTGACATTGCTAATTCAGAAACAACGGTTCTGAACTTAAAGAAAGGTAACTTTGAGGGTATGAGACATGAATTGGCCAAGATTGACTGGCAATTAGTTCTAAAAGGGTTGACGGTGGATATGCAATGGAAGGTATTTAAAGACTGCATGGATGAACTACAAACATTGTTCATCCCAGTTTGACAAAAGAATAAATCAGGGAAGGAAGTGCATCCGTGGATAACAAGGGAAATCAGGAATGGTATCAAAGCAAAAGATGATGCGTACAAATTAGCCAGAAAAAGCAGCATACCAGAGGACTGGGAGAAATTCAGAGACCAACAGAGGACAAAGGGCTTAATTAGGAAAGGGAAGATAGATTATGAAAGAAAACTGGCAGGGAACATAAAAACTGACTGCAAAAGTTTTTATAGATATGTGAAGAGAAAGAGATTAGTTAAAACAAATGTAGGTCCCTTGCAGTCAGAAACAGGTGAGTTGATCATGGGGAACAAGGATATGGCGGACCAATTGAATAACTACTTTGGTTCCGTCTTCACTAAGGAAGACATAAATAATCTGCCGGAAATAGCAGGGGACCGCGGGTCAAAGGAGATAGAGGAACTGAGTGAAATCCAGGTTAGTCGGGAAGTGGTGTTGGGTAAATTGAATGGATTAAAGGCCGATAAATCACCAGGGCCAGATAGGCTGCATCCCAGAGTACTTAAGGAAGTAGCTCCAGAAATAGTGGATGCATTGTGATGACATGTGCATGTGCCTTTAACATAGTGACCTCACCACTACTAACCACTCCCCATATCAGAAGTATAAACGTAATCTCCCCACCCATTGATATCTCTGTAGCTCCTGTGACAGACCACGTACAGCTAGGGCAGCAACGTTTGTGTATTACCAATAAATAGTAGTAAAGCCAACAGTGTGTTATCGAGACTCTTTACATGGTGTCACAATCGTGCCTCTGTGCCTCCTGTTTTTCGGGTTTTATTTGCTTTTGACCCAGTTACCTATCCCTTCTCTCTCTCTCTCGTGCCATGGCTACCTCGTGCCGCAAGCCCGATGTGCTTGTCTTCGACTCGGACATTGCCCACCGGTAGGGTGTCTTTAGACGCGATTTCCAGCACTACGTGACGATTTCCCATCCTGCTGCCACCGCTGAGATGCGAGCTTCCCTGCTCCTCAACCTGGCTGGCCCCGATGCCCTGGAACGATCTGAGTCGTTTATATATGGTGCAGGTGAAGATGCACGAGCCCCGGTATGTCTTCTGGCTAAGCTTACCGCGATGTGCGACATCCCCACTAACTGTATTTTAGAGCGTTTTAAATTGTTCAATCGGCGTCAGATCCTTGGAGAGTCCATTGACAACTACATCGCCGCGTTGCGACACATGGCCAGGCGTTGTCGCCTGGACGCTCTGACACCCGACCAGGTGACCCGGGACATCCTAGTATATGGCCTTCTAGATTTCAAGTTAAGGGCTGAACTTCTGCGGAAGCCCGACCTGTCTCTGGACAAGGCTCTGCACGCCTCCCGCATGGCTGAGGCTGTCGCCTCGGCAATGTCGCCTGCTGATCATGACATTAACTTTGCCAGTGCTGCTGGCCGCCGGCGAAACGCTGGTCCGCCACGGCAACAGGGTTCCCCTGCCCCCGGGGTCGGTAGCCCACGACGTTGCCCCAACTGCAATTTTTCTTCCCATCAGTTCAATGTGTGCCCTGCTTTGGGCAAAACATGTAATCTTTGCAGGAAGTTAAACCATTTCTCTGCAGCTTGCCGCTCCAAGGGGAAGCCAGTACCCGCTCCACGGAGAATGTTAAACAACATTGCTCAGGCTGATTGCGAGCTTGGTTCCCAGTACCAGCCTGACGAACTCCCTTTGTCTGATACCAGTTCTTCCCAGGGGGAGGCCAGCATTTTCTCACTCTTGGATGCACATGCCCTGATAACGGACCCTTCGGTTAGAGTTACTGTCAATGGTTCGACCTTCTCAGCGAAACTCGACACGGGGGCCGTGACCAATGTAATGTCAATAAGCCTTTTCAAAAAGATTAGAGCCGATGAAATAGTGACTGTTGACAACTCCCGCCTGCATGCCTGCGGGGGATGCGTGCTCGTTCCCGTGGGAAAGGCAACCCTGCACTGCAAGGTCATGCAGGCCTCTCGGCCCCTCACTTTCTATCTGCTAGACTCTGACAACGTTACCTTGCTGCGTGCCCAGGCGTGCCAAGACCTCGGCCTGGTCTCCTTCCACCGTGACATCCGTCAGGTGCGGACCCTCATGGACCCCCTGCGCGAATACCCCGACCGTTTCGACGATAAGCTGGGCAAGCTGCCCAGCTGTTACAAAATTGCTGTCAACCCCGATGTTGAACCTGTGATCCGCCCGCTGCACCGCGTCTCCTTCGCCATGAGGGACAAGGTGGAATCGACGCTGCGTGACATGGTCACCTTGGGCATCCTCAAAGAGGTGAGCGATCCCACCCGGTGGGTCTCCACCATGATTGTTGCCGCGAAAAAGGACAAAAGTGAAATTCGCATTTGCATCAACCCCAAGGACCTGAACCTTGCGATCAAACGCCCGCACTACCTAATGCGAACATTAGAGGACGTCGCTGCACAGGTCGGCCCGGCCACTGTCTTTTCGGTCCTTGACGCCAAAAGCTCTTTCTGGCAGATACCGCTAGACGAGCGATCCTCCTACCTGACTACCTTCAGCACGCCTTTTGGACGGTTCCGATTTCTCCGCATGCCATTCGGGATCAACTCTGCCAGCGAGGTATTCCAGCGGACCATGGAGTAGCTGTTTGCCGGTCTGCCGTGTGCCATCATCGTGGACGATATCCTGGTCTACAGTAAGGACGTAGCTGAGCACGACCTCCACCTCCGTCAAGTCCTGGACCGGGCCCGTGATATAAACCTCAAGCTCAACCCCAAGAAGTGCCGTTTCCGCGTCCCGGAGGTCACGTACGTGGGCCACGTTTTTACTGCATCGGGTCTGAAGCCTGACCCGCAAAAAACGGCTGCTGTCTCCGGGATGTCCTCACCCACCGACGTGCCCGGCCTGCAGCGTTTCCTGGGCATGGTCAATTACCTGGGGAAGTTCATCCCCGACCTCAGCGAGCTGAGTGCGCCCCTGAGGGAGCTAGTCAAGATGGACGCTGCCTGGGCCTGGTTCCCGCATCACCAACAAGCTTTTGATGTCCTGAAGTCTAGATTAGTCAGTACTCCCACTCTCAAATTCTTCGATCTGCAGCGTCCCATCATCCTCACCTGCGACGCTTCCAAATTCGGTCTTGGTGCCGCCTGCCTGCAGCTCCACAATGACCTGCAGCTGCCCGTCTCCTATGCCTCCCGCACCATGACCCCGGCAGAGCAGCGCTACGCTCAAATTGAGAAGGAACTGCTTGCCGTAGTTTTTGCTTGCTCCAAGTTCAAGGACTACATTCTGGGCAACAACTTCACGATCGAGACTGACCACCAGCCATTGGTCACCATCCTAAACAAGCCAGTCCACGCTGCTTCTTCCCGGCTGCAGCGCATGATGCTGCAGCTCCAGCGCTTCACTTTCAAAATGGTGTACCGCAAGGGCAAGGGCATGTTCGTGGCCGACACGCTGTCCCGCGCGCCACTATCGTCCACCGATCGGCACCCCTACGAGTCGTCTGACCTGATGGTGCTTAACGTTAACATTGTGCCTTCACAGCAGATGCAGTCCCTGATCAAGCACACTGCCATGGATCCTGCCCTGCAGCCGCTTGCCGACGTCATCCGGCAGGGCTGGCCAGACCGACGTTCATCCATTAGTGATAATTTTTCAAAACTCTTTAGATTCTGGAGTAGTTCCTCAGGATTGGAGGGTAGCAAACGTAACCCCACTTTTTAAGAAGGGAGGGAGAGAGAAAACGGGGAATTACAGACCAGTTAGTCTAACATCGGTAGTGGGGAAACTGCTAGAGGCAGTTATTAAAGATGGGATAGCAGCACATTTGGAAAGTGGTGAAATCATTGGACAACGTCAGCATGGATTTACGAAAGGTAAATCATGTCTGACGAATCTTATAGAATTTTTCGAGGATGTAACTAGTAGAGTGGATAGGGGAGAACCAGTGGATGTGTTGTATCTGGACTTTCAGAAGGCTTTCGACAAGGTCCCACATAAGAGATTAGTATACACACTTAAAGCACACGGTATTGGGGGTTCAGTATTGATGTGGATAGATATCTGGCTGGCAAACTGGAAGCAAAGTGTAGGAGTAAACGGGTCATTTTCACAATGGCAGGCAGTGACTAGTGGGGTACCGCAAGGCTCAGTGCTGGGATCCCAGCTATTTACAATTTATATTAATGATCTGGATGAGGGAATTGAAGGCAACATCTCCAGGTTTGCGGATGACACTAAGCTGGGGGGCAGTGTTAGCTGTGAGGAGGATGCTAGGAGACTGCAAGGTGACTTGGATAGGCTGGGTGAGTGGGCAAATGTTTGGCAGATGCAGTATAATGTGGATAAATGTGAGGTTATCCACTTTGGTGGCAAAAACAGGAAAGCAGACTATTATCTAAATGGTGGCCGATTAGGAAAAGGGGAGATGCAGCGAGACCTGGGTTTCATGGTACACCAGTCATTGAAAGTAGGCATGCATGTGCAGCAGGCAGTGAAGAAAGCGAATGGTATGTTAGCTTTCATAGCAAAAGGATTTGAGTACAGGAGCAAGGAGGTTCTACTGCAGTTGTACAGGGTCTTGGTGAGACCACACCTGGAGTATTGCGTACAGTTTTGGTCTCAAAATCTGAGGAAGGACATTATAGCCATAGAGGGAGTGCAGAGAAGGTTCACCAGACTGATTCCTGGGATGTCAGGACTTTCATATGAAGAAAGACTGGATAGACTTGGCTTCTACTCGCTAGAATTTAGGAGATTGAGAGGGGATCTTATTGAAACGTACACAATTCTTATGGGGTTGGACAGGCTAGATGCAGGAAAATTGTTCCCGATGTTGGGAAAGTCCAGGACAAGGGGTCACAACTTAAGGATAAGGGGGTAATCCTTTAGGACCGAGATGAGAAGAAACTCTTTCACACAGAGAGTGGTGAATCTCTGGAACTCTCTGCCACATAGGGTAGTTGAGGCCAGTTCATTGGCTATATTTAAGAGGGAGTTAGATGTGGCCCTTGTGGCTAAAGGGATCAGGGGGTATGGAGAGAAGGCAGGTACGGGATACTGAGTTGGATGATCAGCCATGATCATAGTGAATGGCGGTGCAGGCTCGAAGGGCCGAATGGCCTACTCCTGCACCTATTTTCTATGTATCTATGTATCTATACAAGAGGCGGACCCGGGCCACAAAATGCGGTCCAAATCCGAACGCTTGCAACGTTCCGAAAAGGTATTCATGCTCTACCCTATCAAAAGCCTTCTCCTGATCAAGAGACAGAAAAGCAGCTGACTGACCAGTTCCCTGTGCTAGATGAATCAGGTCCCTAACCAGGTGGATGTTATCCTGAATGGACCGACCAGGGACTGTGTATGACTGGTCATGGTGAATCAACTGAGACAGCACGGAGCCCAAGCGATTTGCCATCGCTCGTGCAAAAAATGTATACTCTGTGCATAGGAGAGAGACCGAGCGCCAGATTTTCAACAGGCGGAGTGCCCCCTTCTTGGGCAGCAAGACAACAACTGCTCTACGCCACGAGAGGGGCATCTCCCCGGTCGCCAGGCTCCCCCCACAACCAACATGTAATCACCCCCCAGGATACCCCAGAAGGCTCTTACAAACTCTACCGTCAGCCCATCCAGCCCGGGGGACTTACCCCTCCTGAGCTGATGCAATGCACGAGTCAACTCCTCCAAAGATAAAGGGCCATCAAGAAGATCGGCCACCTCCCTATCTATAATCGGTAGACTCTCCCACAGGTCCTGCTGAGCTTCCCCGCTGACTCCACATGCGGAGAACCGGGATCCATAAAAGGACCTGACCAAGGCACTAATCCTCTCTGGATCCGTGACAGAGGAGCCATCATCTGCTAACAGCTCCACGAGCTGTTTGCGGGCTCCCCGCGCTTTCTCCAGAGAGAAAAATAAAGGCGAAGCTCGATCCAGATCGTGCAGCATCTGGAACCGCGCCCTCACATAAGAGCCTCGGGACCGCTCAAGTTGCAGGTTCCTCAAGGCTTCCTTCTTCTCATGAAACATACCCCATTCGCAAGAGTCACCTCCAACCTGACCCAGGCGAGACTCTGCGTCCATCAGCTCCCTCTCAAGCTTCTCAACCGCTGAGTCCCGCCGCCCGGTCGACCCCCACGTGTGTTCCTTACAAAAAATATGGATGTGAGCTTTCCCCACATCCCACCACTGCCTAAGGGAAGAGAAGCACCTCTGCCTCTCTCTCCACCTCACCCAAAACCGACTGAATGACTCCCGGAAACACCGATCCTCCAGCAGCCGGTTATTAAAGTGCCAGTATGCGGACCCGGCCCGAGCGCGCGCTGGATTAAAATCCGCACGCACCAGACAATGGTCCGAGCATGGCACCAGCTGCATTGAGGCCGCTGAGACACGGGAAACAAACGCTCGGGAGATATATATTCGATCAATGCGGGAACCACCGCCCTCAGACCTCCGCGAAAAAGCAGTGGAGTCTGGGTTGAGGTCCCGCCACGCAGCAACCAACTCAAAAGAATCAATCAACCCTCTCAGCTTCTTCGCTACAGCAGGGGCACACAGAGCACCAGAACGATCTCGCACCTCAAGTGTGCAGTTAAAGTCCCCCCCAAGGAAGACACACTCTCCCCGATCAATAGTGCTCAACAGTGCTCACCTCCTGAAGTAGACCGGCCTGCATCGAGCTGGAGCTGGGGGCATACACGTTATTGAAATGCAACGGCATGCCATCCAGGCTCACGGCCAGATGGAGCTAACGTCCTGGCACAACTTCTTGCACTTTTATAATATTGGGCAGGAAATTCTGAGCCAACAGAATGGCCACCCCACTCGAATTTGAGCTAAGATGACTCATATAGACCTCACCTTCCCACTCCAATCTCCAGTTAATCCCGTTTAAGTTTAGGGTAACTAACGTGAATGCACTGGTACATTAAATTGAAATCCTCACACATCTCCTCCTGGGCTCTGTAGCCCTCTCTCTTAGGAACTCCAAAAAGTCCCTAAGCTGGCACTGCTCAGAGCCAGGAAGATCACTATCCTTGGTGGCAAGGATAGCCTCGAGAGTTTCAACTAAGGCCGACAGATCAGCTCACCGTCTCTTAGCAGCATCAATCTTTTTCTTGTTGGTACGGCTTGTTTTTAAAAGCTTCCGCACCTCACAGATAACAATTGCATGAGACTCGTCCTTGGTTCCTGGGCTATCGGCCAAGTTACTCGCACCTGACACAACACGCTCAGCATCACCAAGGTCATTTTCAGAAGTCGAAAGACCAAAGCTCTCTGGAATTTCGCTAACCCCTCCACACAAGCTGGCCCCATCATTCTCCCCCTCCTCCGGAATGACACCACCCCCAGGATCAATGCCGGGGAAGGGTCCCGAATCCCCTACCCGCATCACGCAGCCCACTGACTGGCTGGGCTCCTGCGCTCTGTCCTCACCCTCCACATCTGGGCCTGGGGAAGAGAAAACAAGAGGCACCCCCAGGGTCTGTGGTAAACTGGCACCCCCAGAATCCGAAAGAAGGTCGCTGCCCGAAACAACTCCGACCTCCACAGCACCGAAAGCACCCCCTCCACTGGCAACACCCAGAGGCTCTCCACCAGTCTTTTTTCTCTCCCCTGCCAACTCAGCCGGCAGTACAATACACACCTCGGCACCTCCACTGGCTCCAATATTGAGCACTGATTGGTACACCATTCCCCCAGGCCCCCCTCCCTCGGGCTGACTCTGCTCATCCCCCGTCTCAGGGTCCACACTACCAGGGGAGCTTGCCCCACCCTCCTGCGTGCCAACACCCTTAGTAGGCCTCTGAAACGAGGGGACCTCCTCCGACCCAGAGGACGCACCCCCAGGGGAGCCAAGATCAACACACGATGAGATACCTCCCTCGGAGGGCCCCTGAGGCGAAAGGACCTCCCCCAGCCCAGAGGACACAGCTCCAGAGGGGTCTACTCCATCACCTGACCCTGTGGTACCCTCGAGAGATCCCTGAAGCGGAGGCTCAACCTCCAAACCAGAAGACGTAATTTCCTGACCTCCAACCCCATCGGTGGTGGAAGGACTGATAAACTGCACTCCCCTTACTTTGCACTCACGTCCTTGCTCTTCCTCGCCAGGCCCAATCCTCCTTTTTGTCCCGCTAGCATGCGGCGGTGTGGTGACCTCCATAAAGGAAGGATATTCCGCCTCCACACTACCCCCAGCCACTTTACCACCCGCACGCGTTACCTTCCCTACTCCCATGAGATCCACCTCAGCTCCTTGCTGGGCCACGGCAGTTTCACTCTGGACCTCCCTGGAGCTGACAGGCACCCCTTGGGTGATCTCCGCACTCGGCAGTTTCACACTGCTTATTCTTATTCTTTTGCTGCTCCCATTTCTCTCCATCCTCCCTCTGTGCCTCACCTTCAGCCACCCCCACATGTTCAGGATGTAGGGGGCGGGGGCCCTCGCCGCCCCGGGTCCCCAATGCGGAAACTGCAGACCCAGAAGGGCTATCCCCACTGCCCCGGATCACCGAGGCAGAGCGAGCAGCCCCAGCCAGGTCAGCGATTCCACCCCGCCCCTCCGAGGCATGACGAGCCACCGCTGATGGGCCAGCAGTGCATTCCTGGGCCGCTTCGCTAGATGTTCTGGCAGCGACCCCGTGATTAGGACATTCCCTACGGAGATGTCCATAACAACTGCACGCATGACACCGTGCCTTTCCCCAACTCCAACGCACGGTTCTAGGGAGACCCCTACACTCCACCTCAAAACTCCCCTCATTGCCTTCACCCTCTCCCACCTTCACGAACACCCTCCTTTTGAAACTGAGAATCCCTTTTTCCTCCGGGTCCCCCCCAGGGTGCATGAGCCTAAAGCACTTAGACCGCATCTCCCCAATCTGAGACAGGTGTGGAATGAGTGTCGCATCCGGAATACATGTAGGGCAACTCCGCAGGAGAACCGGTCTCACCCTGGACACCCATGGGTCCACCTGTATATGCCCCCCTCCCCCACTGAAATCCCCCTCTCCACCACTGTGGCCACAGCCTCCCGGATCTTCAATATCATCTCAACCTTTCTCCTCTCGAGCTCGGAAGAGACAATAGCCCCCCTACCAAGAAGAGCATTCATAGCCTTCGTAATTGTTCCCCTGGACATCTGGGGCCCAGTTTGAACCGAGCAACCAAAACTGTCCCTGTCCAAGTCAACATGAGGCTCATGTTCAGATGGCCTCGCTTCCTCTGCTGATGTCACTGCTGCGTAGCTCCTCGCCTTCGGCCGCGCCCCCTCCATCGCCATCCGGGCAGAGGCACAAACCAGCTCCCGGCACTCCAGCAGCTCATCAAATTAATTCCCAGGGACAGTCACAGTCCAAAGCAATCCTCAAAAAGCAAAGTCCTCCAGCTGAAGAAGGAAAGTTCCAAAACTCGTCCACGCCAAAAAGTCAGCTCGCACTGTCTTGCCGAACGCCAAAGCACCTTCTTCACATTAAGCCAGGCACCCGCACTGTGCAAAATGACTTTAGGTCAGAGAATCAGTGCCAAAAACACAGCAAAGGCACCGAAACACTTCAAACCCTCGATATCCAGGCACTCTTGGCAGACCGCCAATGACAGCCGCACCCTGCTCCCTCGACAATGTAGAAAATTATCAATGGATTTTCACGCTAAATGGAGGAGTTTTTTAAAGCATTGGAAAGTTTCAACAGTCCAAGAATAAGTAAGACTATGAAGCCCCTCTGCCTCTGTTCCTTTCCCAGCGACAGAATCCTTCAAATTATGGATACTGAACTTCAGTTCACCCTTTATTAACAAACATTTGAAATAACAACCAGTTCCCAGTTCCGTCGCACACTACCCAGATATATTTTCATCAGTGGCAACACTGACAACATTTGCCTTGTGCTGACCCACTGTAGAAGATTGGACATGTTTGCAGGTTATCTATCCATGTGTGACCATTGGACAAACTGCTGTAATAATAATGTTAAAAACGTGTGATTAACCGGGTTTGACTAAAAATGAATCTGTTCTACGATCCCAGCACAGAAATCCATGGCCAAGTGAGGAATATCTTACTGCACTATTTGTGCACACACACACACCCTCCAGTTATAGAGCCATAGAGACATACAGTTTCACATCGTATCCTGCCCAGCCTGCCTGCCTGCCTGCCGACACCGGCCAACATGTCCCATCCCCATATTGCTATAAATGGCCTGTCAGTCTGTCCATGCACCTGTCTAAATGTTCCTTAAAGTTTGCCGTAGTACTTTTTAGTTCGTACCTTTATATAGTTACAAGGAGAGATAGCTGAATGGATTGAAATTTGGCTTCAGGGAAGGATGCAGAGGATGATGGTGGAAGGAAGGTTGCTTCTCAGCCTGGAGGCCTGTGACTAGCGGTGTGCTTCAGTGTTCAGAACTCGGCCCGTTACTGTTTGACATCTACATCAATGATTTGGATGAAAACTTACAGAGCAAGGTTAGCAAGTTTGCAGATGATACAAAAGTGGGTGGTTTTGCAGATAGTGAAGATGGTTGTGATTAATTGCAGTAGAATCTTGATCGATTGGCAAAGTGTGCTGGGGAACGGGCCATGGAATTTAATGCAGAGAATTGTGAGGTATTGCATTTTGGGAAGTCTAACATGTGGACGATCTACACAGTGAATGATAGGGCTCGAGGTACAATTGTAGAGCAGAGGAATTTTGGAGTGCAGGTGCACAAGGTAGAATCTTGAAGGTAGAATCACAGTTGTTGTAGATCGGGTGGTCAAAAAGGCTTTTGGCACATTGGCCTTTACCTGGTATTGAGTACAGAGGTTGGGAGGTCATGTTACAGTTGTATAAGACCTTAGTGCAGCCGCATTTTTGGTTAGATTTTGCCAAACTAGAAACTTTACAGATACATTTTACAAGGATGCAGCAGCCAGGGTCTGGCCTGTGGGGAGTGGTTGAGTAGGCAGGGACCTTATTTCTTGAAGCGCAGGCAGGAGGAAGAATGGTGATCTTATAGAGGTGTATAAGATGATGAGAGGGATCTAGCGGGGAGAATATAAGGGGATTCTGATGTACGTTTACTCTACGCAGACCGACCTTGCTGTGTGGTCTGTGAGTTTGAATTCACATCTACCTGTCGACTGGTCTGAAGTAGTTGACCATAAAATAAACTGCAGATTGACCAGAGCCACAGCTAGTGTTCACTCACCGGCTGGAACTAATATTCCCACTGGGGGTGAAGAGCGCAGCATCACAGTTACCCCAACACCCCCTTTCTCAAATATGAAGCTACATTTTAATTTTCAGCATTATGTGTTATTCTTTACAATGAATGCCGGAGAGAGAGAGTCACTAAACTACTGTTAATTAAGATGAAAATGACACATTCATGCATCTACACCTGTCGTGTTTACCAGCGTGGATAGATAGAGCAGCAATATGAAATTAGTGCTCATTAAAGATGAGATGCATTATGGATACTGAACCTGCGTTAACCCTTCAAAGTCCAAAATTTGAAATAAAAATTACAACGTTTTTACCGCTCCCTCTAGATCAGGCCCTCGTGTCCTGGCAACATCCTCGTAATTCTTCTCTACACCGTCAGACACAAAATGGTGGAGTAACTCAGTGGGTGGATCAGGCAGCATCTCTCGAGAGAAGGAATGGGTGGCGTTTCGGGTCGAGACCCTTCTTCATACTGACCCGCTGAGTTACTCCAGCATTTTGTGTCTACCTTCGATTAAAACCAGATCTGCACTTCTTTCCTACACATTCTCCACGCCCTTTCCAGCTTGACACCATTTTCCGATACCAATGTGCCTAAAACTGAACACAATACTCTAAATTCAGCCTGACCAACGTCTTATACAACTGCAACATGGCCTCCCAGTGTCTATACTCAATGCTCTGACAGATGAAGGCTAATGTGCCGAAAGCCTTTTTGACCACCCTATCTACCTGTGATGTTACTTGCAAACCACTATGTACCTGCTGTCGTCCTAGATCCCTCTGTTTTACAGTCAATTCACATTGTCCCCTTGGTTACAGCTCATCGGTACTGACAACTCTGGACTCACTGACTGACTGACGGTGTCACTTCCCATCTGCGTCTGATTCTCAACACACTTGCACTACAGCTGAACATCCAAATAAAGAAAAATCAAGACTTCACTGCTCCTCCAAGTGTAGCACTCGCTCTCCTCGGTTGTACTTCAAATATCTGCCAGGCCCTTTTGTATAGTTCTGGTCACCATATTATGGAAATGATGTCCTGTTGCCAGAGGCAGCGTGGAACAGGTTCACCAGGAAGTTATCTGGAATGCACAGCGTTAGTTTAGAAGACAGATTGGATCGGGTGGGATTGGTCTCTTTGGAGCAAGAATACTGAGGGGCGACCTTACAGTTGCTTGTGAAATTATGTCAACTACAGCAGGATTGAGTAGACGGTGACAGTTATTTCCCATGCTGGGAGAATCTAAACCCACACAACTTCAGTTTATTGGGAAGGGGAAAGATTTAAGGGGATACTGATGGACAGGCAGGTATTCCACACCAAAGGTGGAGCAATCTCTTCATAAGTGGTGGTGGGGGCAGATAGCGTCACAGCAAATAAACAGCATTTGGACAGCCGTTTGTCTCGGATAGGAATGGAGGAATATGAGACAAATACAAGTGAATGAGATCACTTGTAATCTTATTCACATCATGGACAATATGCCTCATAGGCATCTCGATCTGCATGGATGAATCGGACCGAAGGGCCTGTTTCCCTGATGTTCTCATGAACATTTGCACAGCACTGAAATCACCGGTTCCGTCATCACTCATGTGCTCTGTCATCGGCCCGCCCGCCCAGTTGTAATTCCTTCGTCTAAACCGTCAATAAATATTTTAAGTATCTAGAGTCCCAGCACTAAGTCTTCCGGCACCGCACTCATGTGCTCTGTCATCGGCCCGCCCGCCCAGTTGTAATTCCTTCGTCTAAACCGTCAATAAATATTTAAGTATCTAGGGTCCCAGCACTAAGTCTTCCGGCACCGCACTAGTTCCCGCCTGCCATTCTGAAAAGGATCCGTTCACAGTTTTGTATCCATGTCAATACCCTTGTCCCAATACCAAGTGTTCTAGTTGTACACACTAATCTCGTGTGCGGCACCTTGCCAAAGGCTTTTTGAAAGTCTTGATCCACCACATCCACGGGCTCTCCCTTATCAATTCTACGTGTTACATCCTCAACAAATTCCAGAAGATTAGTCAAGCATGAATTCCTCTTCATAAATCCATGCTGACTTTGACCGATCCTGTTACTACTTTCCAAATGCTGTTACATCTTTAACAATCGACTCAAGCATCTTCCACACTGCCAATGTCAGGCTAACTGGTCTACAATCCCCTGTTTTCTCTTTCCCTCCTTTCTTAAAAAGTGGGCTTACATTCGCTACCCTCCTGTCCATCGAAACTGATCCAGAGTCTATAAAACATTGGAAAATAATCACCGATGCATCCACGATTTCTCGGACCACTGCTAGAGCACTCTGGGATGCAGGCGATCACGCCCTGGGGATTTATCTGCCTTCAGACTCAACAGTTTGCATAATACCATTTCCTGGTGGACTAATGGGGATTTTCTTCAGTTCCTCCTTCCCGCTAGATACTTGGACCCCTAGTTTTTATGACGGATTGCTTGTGTGTCCCTTCGCGAAGACAGAATTAAATGTACCTGTTTTACATCTGGGGTTGTGGAATGCGAGGGAGACTCTCAATACACAATGGTATATAGTTCAGGTTCAGAAATGAGGGTAATTAATATGTAAATTATTCTGATACCAGATCGCAACTGGACCGCAACCATTCAGCCCTTCGACCCAGCACCGCCACTAAATATGATCATGGCTGATCCTCCAAAAATCAGCCCAAAGTTCCGGCTTTTCCCCCATATCCCTTGATTCCCTTAACCCAAAGAGCAAAATCTAATTCTGTCTTGAAAACATCTGGTGAATTGGCCTCCACTGCCTTCTGGGGCAGATAATTCCACAGATCGACAACTCTCTGGGTGAAAACGTTTTTCCTCATCACTGTCCTAAATGGCCTACCCCTTATTCTTAAACTGTGACCCCAGGTTCTGGACTCCCCAAACATCGGAACATTTTTCCTGCATCTAGCCTGTCCAATCTACTAAGAATTTAATATGTTTACAGTGTAAGATCCCCTCTCATCGTTCTAACCTCCAGCGAATGCAAGCCCAGTCGACCCATTATTTCATCATATGGCAGTCCCGCCATCCCGGGAATTAACCTGATGAACCCACGCTGCACGTCCTTAATAGCAAGAATGCCCTTCCTCAAATTAGGAGACCAAAATTGCACACATTGCTCCAGGTGCAGTCTCACTGGGCCCTGTACAACTGCAGCAGAACCTCCTTGCTCTTAAACTCAAATCCTCTCGGAATGAAGGCTTTATTCCTTAGTGAAGAAATAATTAAAGTACTTGTTTACTGGGGTTGGGGATATTACTAAAGCAGAGATAGATCTATTCTTGACTTCTACAGGTGTCAGAGATTAAGGGGAGAAGGCAGGAGAATGGGGAAAGGAGGGAGAGATAGATCAGCCATGATTGAATGGCGGAGAAGACCTGATGGGCCGAATGGCCTAATTCCACGCCTATCACTGATGACCTTATGACATATCCTTCCTGTACTCCATCCCGTTATTGGTCGTGATTCATCCCACCACAGTATTGTCGTTTGAAGACTTGTAGATGGAATTAGATCCACATTTGGCCTTGGTGTCATGTGTATAGGGAGTGTATTAGAGGACTGAGAACGCATCCTTGCAGGGCACCAGTGTTGATGATTATTGCGGATGAGGTGCTGTCACCTATCGTCACCAATTGGAAGGGTCAGAATGTTGCAGATCCAGTGTCAGTGGGTGGAGCTGATTGCTAGTTCCAGCAGCTTGGAGATCAGTTTGGATGGGATTATAGTGGCAGAGCTATTACCGATAGAGTCTATGCAAGCCTTTCTCTCCCAGTATGGTGTCTGCGAAGTGTGGCTCTCTTTACATCCACAAGATAAGGAATACTCATTTTTCTCACATGTCCATCATACGTATTCTAGAATTTACTATTTCTTTCTTGATAACCAACTTGTACCCCTGGTTCATTCCTGTGACTATGAGAGTATTGTCATTTCTGACCATGCCCCTATTGCTCTGGCCTTGTCCCTTCCAGATCTCCCTCAAAAGAGTAGGCAGTGGCGATTCAATTCAACTTTACCCTCGGATGATAAGATTGTAGAGTTTATGGAAGGAGAGATAATTTTTCCCCACTAATATATCCCCTGAAATCTCTAGCCTGATCGTATGGGATGACCTTAATGCTTACCTTAGGGGGCAGATCATATCTTACACTGCTCAAATGAAGCGGAAATCTTACCAACTTACCATTCAAAATTGGGAAAAAACAAGCTCTCATATTTGGGCATTTCAGTTACGAGGAAATACAAGGATCTTTGCATAGATAATTTTATAATTCTGTTAAACCAGATTAAACAGACGATAACACAGTGGTTACCCTTGTCAATGTCACTTGTCGGCCGGATAAATTCAATCAAAATGACCATCTTACCAAAATGTTTGTACCTTTTTCAGGCTCTACCAGTTTTTATCCCCAGGTCCTTCTTTGACCATCTTGACTCAGTTCTTTCCTCCTATATGTGGAGAGCTAAGCGGCCTCGTCTTAATAAGACCCACCTTCAAAAAAACAAGGCTGCTGGTGGCCTGGCTCTCCCAAACTTTCGTTTTTATTATTGGGCTGCTAACCTGCGCTGCCTTGCATTTTGGTCTTTCTTTCACAGCCAGCCCAATTGCCCTGACTGGGTAGCCATGGAATTACACACAGATGATAATATGCCCATACCTGCACTACTTGGCTCATCACTTTCACTCCCCTCAATTAAATCTGTAAAAAAAACCCAGTGGTTAAACACTCTTTGAGGATATGGGTTCAATTCAGGAAATGTTTTGGGTTGCATAACCTTTCTCTACTGAGCCCTATTGCATCAAACCACCTTTTTAAACCAGGACCCTGTCTTTAAAGAATGGCATAGGAATGGTATACTGCGCTTCAAGGACGTGCTTATGGGTAACACTGTAGCATCATTTGAACAATTAAGCAACAAATTCAATCTTCTAAAGTCAGATGTTTCCGATACTTGCAAACAAAACATTATGTGTTCCATAAATTGCCCAGCTCTTTTATACCAACAGACACAACCCTTGTTGATACAGTTCTTTCTTTAAACCCATCTCAGAATAGACTTGTCTCAGCTTTATATGGCAGGATGTTGGACCTAAGGACAAGCTCAAGGCAGCATGGGAGGAAGACTTGGGCTCCTCTCTTTCAGAAGATACATGGAGTTCCATTCTTAATCTGGTTAATTCCACCTCTCTATGCGCTCGTCACTGTCTGATTCAATTCAAAGTGGTACATAGGGCACATATCTCAAAAGCCAAATTATCTACTTTTTACCCTGAGGTTAGTCCATTCTGTGTTAAATGTAAAATTTCTGAAGCCTCTTTTATCCATATGTATTGGTCATGCCCCAGCCTTAACAAGTTCTGGCTAGAGGTCTTTCATACATTATCTCAGGTGTTAAACATCAAATTGTAACCAAAGCCTCTAATCGCTCTTTTTGGGGTCACTGGTGAGGAGGTTAGATTAACTGCAGATAAACGCCGCACTATATCATTTGCTTCTCTTTTGGCTCGGAGAACAATCCTGCTCAGGTGGACGGAACCTACCCCGCCCACTCATACACAATGGCTGACAGATATTATGTCCTGCCTAAAGCTCGAGAACATCAGGTACTCACTTCAACATTCAAATGGAAGGTTCCAGAAAGCGTGGGGACCTTTTTTAAATGCATTCCAGACTTTGTAAATGCTTGAAATTCAAGTATAGTTTAACATTAACAGTCTACCCATTCATTTATTAGGTATTATTGCTGTGACAGGCTGATATTTGCAAATGCTCACTGGCAGTGACTGGGGAGGGATTATTTTTGGTATCATTATTCTTTTATTGTCGTTTTTTTGTTATATGTTGGCATGTTGTTTTTTATTTATTCTTTTCGTACACTCTGTCTGTGACAAATGGACAACTTTGCACCTTGTTATGTCTTGAAAACTAAATAAAAATATTTTGATTTAAAAAAAAGCCAGCTGAGGAACAGTGACAAGTCTCAGGTGATGCTTTGCTATGTCATGAGCTCAGTAAATGATAGAGTCGTTGAGAGTGTTGCACAATAGAGCACAGTTGTACGTCAGGAAGGTGACATCAGATATACATGTACTGAGATGGACAAGGGCTGATTAGGGATAGTCAGCGCAGATGTGTACGTGGGAGATCGTGTCTCACGAACCTGATTGAGATTCTTGAAGATGTGACCAAAAATATTGATGATGACAGAGCTGTCGACGTTGTATATGTGGATTTGAGCAAAGGTATTTTACAAGCATCCACATGGTAGGCTGCTCTGGACGGTAAGTTCGCATGGCCACAGCTAGTATTCACGGCTGGAACTAATATTCCCACTGGTCGAAGGATACAGCACCGTTACTTAACTAACACTTTCTAAGATCTGAAGCTGCACTTTCCTTTTTCCGCATGATGTGTTTTTCTTTCCATTGTATGCCGGAGATTCTTCTAAACTCCACCGAGTACAGGCCCAGTGCCGACTGTCGCTCATCATAGGTTAATGTGCTCATTCCTGGGGATATTCTTGTAAACCTCCTCTGGACCATCTCCATAGCCAGCACATCCTCAGATACGGTACATAAAATTGCACACAATATTCCGAATGTGCCCTTACCTGCGTCTTATAGCGCCTCAACATTACATCCCTGTTTTTGTAGACAAGTCCTCTTGATATAAATACTAGCATTGAGTTTGCTTTCTTTACTACCGATTCAACTTCCAGATTAACTTTATGGGAATCCTGCACCACATTCCCAAATGCCTTTGCATATCTGAATATCTGGATTCTCTCCCCATTTATAAAATAGTCTAAACCTTTATTCCAAGAACCAAAATGCACGACTCCACACTTTGCTCCACGATATTCCATCTGCCACTTCATTGCTCACTTTCCCAACCTGTCTCACTCCCTACCTCATCTCCCTTACTACCTATGTATTTGCTAGTAATATGGACCATGAGCTCTGGCATCTCACCTCCCCCTTTCACAATGTTCTGTACCCGCTCACAATTGGCACCAGGGAGGCAACACACCATCCTGGAGTCTCGCCCATGGCCGCAGAAACACTGATAGTCCCCATCACTATCGCTGGTGGACACGTAGCCCTAGAGAGACAGAGGTGGTCTCCTTGTCCCGACTGCTGCTGCAATATTCCCCCGATGGGGCCGTCACCTCAATAGTATGCAGAAGGCAGTGCTTGTCGGAGAGGGGGAGAGCCACGGAGAGTCCGCTGCCTCTTCTGATGGCCATCCATCTGTCTGAACCTCCGCTGGGAATATGGACTGTCGACGGGACAATGAGGAGGGAAGAAGGGGGAGAGAGGGGAGATGGATCTGGAGTGAGAGATGGGGAAGAACGGCGGAGAGATCGACGGGGAGGAGGAAAGGGGTGAGAAACTGGGAAGAGATGCAATGTTTTAAAGAGGAAGAATAGAGGAATAGGGAGAGCGAGAGGCAGGCGACACAGAGAGGAGGTAGAGAGGGAGAGATGTGGAGATACAGGGGGAGACAAGAGAGAGGGAGGGAGAGAGGGGAGACGGAGGGGAAGTGAGAGGGCAGAGAGCAGGCAGAGAGAAGGGATGGGAATGAGAGGCAGGCGAGGGAGGCAGAGGAAGGGAAAGGGAGGCAGAGGTACGTAGCTGGGGAGGAGGAGGGAGGCAGCGAGAGGCAATAGAAGGCAGAGAGAAGCAGTGGGAGTGGGGGGAGGCAGATGAGAGGGAGGGGAGAGGGAGGAGGTAAGGAGTGGGGTGGAAGGATGAGGGCTGAGGGAGGGGAGGGTGATAGTCATAGAGTCATAGAGTGATACAGTGTGGAAAGAGGCCCTTCGACCCAACTCGCCCACACCGGCCAACAATGTCCCAGCTACCCTTGACCCAACTGCCTGCGCTTGGTCCATAACCCTCCAATCCTGACCTCTCCATGTACCTGGCTAACTGTTTCTTGAACGGCGGGATAGTCCCAGCCTCAACTACCTCCTCTGGCAGCTTGTTCCATACACCCACCAACCTCTGTGTGGAAAAGTTACCCCTCGGATTCCTATTAAATATTTTCCCTTCACCTTGAACCTATGTCCTATGGTCATTGATTCCCCCACTGGGTAAAATAATGTGCATCCAGAGCGGGACGGGGAGGAGGTTGAGGCGGAGGGGAGGGGGAGTTCGTGGGGGGAGAGGGAGGTGCAGCGAGGGGGGGAGGGGGTTGAGGAGGAGGGGAGTTGGTGGAGGGAGAGGGAGGGGGAGGGAGTGGGTTGAGGAGGAGGGGAGTTGGTGGTGGGAGAGGGAGGGGGACGGGGAGGGGTGATGTGATGGCGGCGAATGGTGCTGAGGGAGGGGGAGAAGGAGTTGCTTGGTGGGTGAGTAGGTGATGGAGGGGTGACTGAGGGACAGAGCGAGAGGCAGAGGAAGGGACTGGGGGATGGGGATTGGGAGGGGACAGAGGGAGGGGGAGAGAGACAGAGTGAGAGAGGCGTAGACGAGGGTGGGAGTGGGAGAGGGAGCAAGAGAGGTACGGGGTGGTGGGGATGGGGTGGAGAAGTGGGGGGAGGATAGGGAGGTGTGGAACAGGGGAACAGGGAGTGGAAAGGGAGAGGAGAGAGTGGGATCAGGAGGGGAGGTGGAGACGGTGAGGTAGAGGGAGGGGGAGGCAAAGGGGCAGGGGAGAGGCGGGTGGAAGGGCAATGAGAGAGAGGGTGAAGGGAAGGTTGATTGGGAGGGGGTAGTGAGGGGCGCAAGAGTAGGGGAGGGTAGGATGAATGGGAGTGGGTGGGAGGGGGAGAGGGAGGTGAGTGTGGTGGTGAGTGTGGGGGTGAGTGTGGGGGTGAGGGTGGGGGTGCGAGATGGGGTGAGGGGGGTACAGAGGGAGGGGGTGAGTGTGGGGGTGAAGGAGGGGGTGAGTGTGGTGGTGAGGGAGGGGGTTAGGGGGTACAGAGGGAGGGGGTGAGTGGGGGGGGTGAAGGAGGGGGTGAGTATGGGGGTGAGGGGGTGAGTGTGGGGTGGGGGAGGGGTGACGGTGGGGGTGAGTGAGGGGTGAGGGGGTACAGTGGGAGGGGTTGAGTGTGGGGTGGGGAGGGGGTGAGTGTGGGGTTAGTGTAGGGGTGGGGGAGGGGGTGATGGGGATACAGAGGGAGGGGGTGAGCGGGGTACAGAGGATGGGGGTGAGTGAGGGGGTGAGTGAGGGGATGAGTGTGGGAGTGAGTGTGGGGGAGAGGGGGTACAGAGGAAGTGGGTGAGGGGGTAGAGAGGGAGGTGGCGGGGGTGGTACAGAGGTGGGGTGAGGGTGGGATTGAAGGGGGTACAGAGGGTGGGGGTGAGGGGGATACAGAGGTTGAGGGTGAGTGAGCGGGTGAGTGTGTGGGTGAGGGGGGTACAGAGGGAGGTGGTGAGTGGGTGAGGGATGAATGTGGGGGTGAGTGTGGGGGTGAGGGGGGTACATAGGGAGGGGGTGATTGAGGGGGTGAATGTGGGGGTGAGGAGGGTACAGAGGGAGGGGGTGATTGAGGGGGGTACAGAGGGTGGGGGCGAGGGGGGTACAGAGGGTGGGGGCGAGGGGGGTACAGAGGGAGGGGGTGATTGAGGGGGTGAGTGTGGGTGTGAGGGGGGTACAGAGGGAGGGGGTGAGGGGGGTACAGAGGGTGGGGGTGTGTGTGGGGGTGAGGGGGTTCAGAGGGAGGGGGAGGGGAGAGTCAGGGGTAAGGAGTGGGTGAGAGTTGAGGGAGTGCGAGAGGAATGGGGTAGACAGGGGGGAGAAGGAGAGGGAGCGAGTGGGAGATGGGGAGGGGAGGTGGCGAGGGTAGTGGGAGGGTGAGAGAGAGAGTGTGATGGAGAGTGTGTGAGGAAGGGGATGACGGAGGGGCAGAAGGGTAGTCAGAGTGTGGGTCAGAAGGAGGGGCGCAAGGATTGGGATGGACACAGGTCGAGCCTGAGGGACGGGAGTGGGTGGGAACCCAGAAACCTGGAAAGATCCGTGTGGTTTTCGACTCCAGTGCACAATATGATGGTGTCTCCCTGAATGATGTGCTGCTCTCTGGACCGGATCTAAACAAGCCTGTTAGGTGTATTCCTGAGGTTCAGACAAGAACAAGTGGCCATCGTGGCGGACATACAAGAGATGTTCCACTGTTTCCTGGTACGAGAAGTCTAGAGATTTCTTGCGCTTTCTGTGGTACCTTGACAATAAACTGGACAATGAAATTGTTGACTACCGCATGAGAGTCCACGTCTTCGGAAACAGCCCATCCCCAGCAGTAGCCATCTTCGGGCTGAGGTAGGCTGCAAGAGTAAAAGAGAAGGATTTCGGTTGTGATGTCAGACACTTCATCAAGAGAGATTTCTATGTGGATGATGCATTGAAATCACTCCCGACAGAGGCAGAAGCCATCAGCCTCCTGAAACGTGCACAGGAAATGTTGGCACTCTCCAACCTTAGGCTTCACAAAATAGCGTCGAACAAGAAGGAAGTACTGGATGCCTTTCCTGCAAGCGACCGAGCTAAAGACATCAAACACTTAGATCACATAGAAACATAGAAACATAGAAATTCGGTGCAGGAGTAGGCCATTCGGCCCTTCGAGCCTGCACCGCCATTCAATATGATCATGGCTGATCATCCAACTCAGTATCCCGTACCTGCCTTCTCTCCATACCATCCGATCCCCTTAGCCACAAGGGCCACATCTAACCCTCTTAAATATAGCCACTGAACTGGCCTCAACTACCCTCTGTGGCAGAGAGTTCCAGAGATTCACCACTCTCTGTGTGAAAAAAGTTTTTCTCATCTCGGTTTTAAAGGATTTCACCCTTATCCTTAAGCTGTGACCCCTTGTCCTGGACTTCCCCAACATCGGGAACAATCTTCCTGCATCTAGCCTGTCCAACCACTTAAGAATTTTGTAAGTTTCTATAAGATCCCCTCTCAATCTCCTAAATTCAAGAGAGTATAAACCAAGTCTATCCAGTCTTTCTTCATAAGACAGTCCTGACATCCCAGGAATCAGTCTGGTGAACCTTCTCTGCACTCCCTCTATGGCAATAATGTCCTTCCTCAGATTTGTATTGTATTGTATTCAAATTTATTGTCATTGTCTCAGTTAGAGACAACGAAATGAATTTCCCTTACAGGCAGTATCATAAAAATAAATATAAATAAATAATAATAAATAATAAAACATATTAAAAATAAAATAGAATTTAAAAAAAAGCACAAACAGTGAAAGTCCACGACGCAACATAACACAGTGGCACCAAGGTGAGGAAGGCACCATAGTCCAGCCAGCCTCCACTCCGTTCTTCCCAGATGTTCACTCGTGGTCGAGGCCTTCCTAGCACCCGCAGTCGCCGCCCTGGGTGGCCCGATGTTCAGGCCCTCACGCCGGGCTGGTGGAACGCCGACGCCGAACCCTGACGGTGAACATCCTCCTCCTCAGCGGCACGGACCTCCCGATCAGCCGCCTCCTGCAGCCGGAGTCCGCAGCTCCCGTGTCCGCAGGCCGAGCCGGGCAGAGTCGCAGGACCCCGCGCTGTCCATCAGCGCCGCCCGCGTTGGGAGCCCCGCAAACCACAGCTCCAGGATGTCGGCGCAGCAGGTCCAGCACTCCGGGCTCCAGACGGCGATCCCCGGTAAGGCATCGCCAGCCCCGCGATGTATCAGCGCTGTCCCGCCGCTGCTGGAGCTCTGGTCGATCCCGGCAGGAAAGTCCACGCCAATCCAGTAGGTAGGCCGCTGGGGGGGGGGGGGGGGGGGGCGAGGACGCGACTCGAATAATAGTCGCGTCTTCACCAGGAAGCGGCTGAAGGACGGTTATCCCCCGCACCGTACCCTCTTCCCCCACATAAAAACACAAAAAAACACAAAAAAACACACATTTACATAACTAAATAAACAAAAAAACAAAAAGATACCGGGCTGTAGGTGGAGGCTGCTGGCACCAGCGCCACCGGAGATCAAAACTGTACGCAATACTCCAGGTGTGGTCTCACCAAGATCCTGTACAACTGCAGTAGAACCTCCCTGCTCCTATACTCAAATCCTTTTGCTATGAAAGCTAACATACCATTAGCTTTCTTCACTGCCTGCTGCACCTGCATGCCTACTTCCAATGACTGGTGTACCATGACACCCCGGTCTCGCTGCATCTCCCCTTTTCCTAATCGGCCACCATTTAGATAAGTCTGCTTTCCTGTTTTTGCCACCAAAGTGGATAACCTCACATTTATCCACATTATACTGCATCTGCCAAACATTTTCCCACTCACCCAGCCTATCCAAGTCACCTTGCAGTCTCCTAGCATCCTCCTCACAGCTAACACTGCCCCCCAGTTTAGCGTCATCCGCAAATTTCGAGATATTGCCTTCAATTCCCTCATCCAGATCATAAATATATATTGTAAATAGCTGGGGTCCCAGCACTGAGCCTTGCGGTACCCCACTAGTCACTGCCCGCCATTGTGAAAAGGACCCGTTTACTCCTACTCTTTGCTTCCTGTTTGCCACCCAGTCCCCTATCCACATCAATACTGAACCCCCAATGCCGTGTGCTTTAAGTTTGTATACTAATCTCTTATGTGGGACCTTGTCGAAAGCCTTCTGGAAGTCCAGATACAGCACATCCACTGGTTCTCCCCTATCCACGCTACTAGTTACATCCTTGAAAAATTCTATACGATTCGTCAGACATGATTTACCTTTCATAAATCCATGCTGACTTTGTCCAATGTTTTCACCACTTTCCAAATGTGCTGCTATCCCATCTTTAATAACTGACTCTAGCAGTTTCCCCACTACCGATGTTAGACTGACTGGTCTGTAATTCCCCGTTTTCTCTCTCCCTCCCTTCTTAAAAAGTGGGGTTACGTTTGCTACCCGCCAATCCTCAGGAACTACTCCAGAATCTAAAGAGTTTTGAAAGATTATTACTAATGCATCCACTATTTCTGGAGCTACTTCCTTAAGTACTCTGGGATGCAGCCTATCTGGCCCTGGGGATTTATCGGCCTTTAATCCATTCAATTCACCCAACACCACTTCCCGACTAACCTGGATTAACCTCCAACTCCTTTGACCCGCGGCCCCCTGCTATTTCCGGCAGATTATTTATGTCTTCCTTAGTGAAGACGGAACCAAAGTAGCTATTCAATTGGTCCGCTATATCCTTGTTCCCCATGATCAACTCACCTGTTTCTGACTGCACGGGACCTACATTTGTTTTAACTAATCTCTTTCTTTTCACATATCTATAAAAACTTTTGCAGTCAGTTTTTATGTTCCCTGCCAGTTTTCTTTCATAATCTATGTTTCCTTTCCTAATTAAGCCATTTGTCCTCCTCTGCTGGTCTCTGAATTTCTCCCAGTCCTCTGGTATGCTGATTTTTCTGGCTAATTTGTACGCTTCATCCTTCGCTTTGATACTATTCCTGATTTCCCTTGTTATCCACGGATGCACTACCTTCCCTGATTTATTCTTTTGCCAAACTGGGATGAACAATTTTTGTAGTTCATCCATGCAGTCTTTAAATGTCTTCCATTGCATATCCACCGTCAACCATTTTAGAATTAATTGCCAGTCAATCTTGGCCCATTCACGTCTCATACCCTCAAAGTTACATTTCTTTAAGTTCAGAACCATTGTTTCAGAATTAACAATGTCACTCTCCATCCTAATGAAGAACTTAACCATATTATGGTCACTCTTGCCCAAGGGGGCACGTACACCAAGACTGCTAACTAACCCTTCCTCATTACTCAATACCCAGTCTAAAATAGCCTGCTCTCTCGTTGGTTCCTCTACATGTTGATTTAGATAACTATCCCGCATACATTCCAAGAAATCCTCTTCCTCAGCACCCCTGCCAATTTGATTCACCCAATCTATATGTAGATTGAAGTCACCCATTATAACTGTTTTGCCTTTGTCGCACGCATTTCTAATTTCCTGTTTGATACCATCTCCAACTTCACTACTACTGTTAGGTGGCCTGTACACAACACCCACCAGCGTGTTCTGCCCCTTAGTGTTTTGCAGCTCTACCCATACCGATTCCACATCCTCCAAACTAATGTCCTTCCTTTCCATTGCGCTAATCTCCTCTCTAACCAGCAACGCTATCCCACCTCCTTTTCCTTTATCTCTATCCCTCCTGAATATTGAATATCCCTGGATGTTCAGCACCCAGCCTTGGTCACCCTGGAGCCATGTCTCCGTGATCCCAACTATATCATAATCATTAATGGCTATCTGCACATTCAACTCATCCACCTTATTACGAATGCTCCTTGCATTGAGACACACAGCCTTCAGGCTTGTTTTTACAACGCTCTTACCCCTTATACAATTATGTTGAAAAGTGGCCCTTTTTGATTTTTGCCCTGGTTTTGTCTGCCTGCCACATTTACTTTTCACCTTGCTACCTATTGTTTCTGCCCTCATTTTACACCCCCACCCCTGCCTCTCTGCTCTTGTACCCATCCCCCTGCCACATTAATTTAAATCCTCCCCGACAGCACTAGCAAACACTCTCCCAAGGACATTTGTTCCATTCCAGCCCAGGGTCCTGTTTGTACTGGTCCCACCTCCCCAGAACTGGTTCCAATGCCCTAAACATTTGAATCCCTCCCCCTTGCACCATTTTTCAAGCCACGTATTCATCTGCAATATCCTCCTATTTCTACTCGGACTGGCCCGTGGTACTGGTAGTAATCCAGAGATTATTACCTTTGAGGCCCTACTTTTAAGTTTATCTCCTAGCTCCCTAAATTCACCTTGTAGGACCTCATCCCTTTTTTTACCTATATCGTTGGTGCCAATATGCACCACGCCAACTGGCTGTTCACCCTCCCCTTCCAGAATGTTCTGCAGCCGTTCAGTGACATCCCTGACCCTTGCACCAGGGAGGCAACATACCATCCTGGAGTCTCGTTTGCGGCCGCAGAAACGCCTATCTATTCCCCTAACAATTGAATCCCCTATTACTATTGCCCCCCCACTCCCCCCCCCCCCCCCCCCCATGTGCTGCAGAGCCACCCATGGCGCAATGAACTTTTATGCTTTATAATCTCGACAGAATTTACTGATTAATGTTTAATAAAATCAAAATAATTTGAAGTGCAATTGGATTTTTATGAAGCCCAATGCTCAAGGAGGCAGGGGAGTGCTGGAATCTTACGTTCGGGAACGGCTTGAGTTGGGGGACCACGCCTCCCGTGGGGGCTACGTCCAGGAAACGGGTGCGTTGGGGGAGCAGATCCAACGGGTCTGTACTTGGTCTAGTATCCTTCTAAAAGTATCCCCTGTCTCAATGTTTCTAAAATATTGCGATAGTCTCTGTCTGAACTCCCCCCTCCCCCACCGACAGCTCGTTCTGTTCACCCACCACACTTTGTGTGAAAATGTTCCCCCCCAAATTCCTACCCACCCCCCCCCCCCCCCCCCCCCCCCCCGTGCTATCCTGGAGAAGAGGCGAGGACGATGAGGTGAGGTGTCCACGGAGAGGATGGGACGCTGTGAAGATATGAAAGGTTTGATAGGTATGCTGATTCAGTGTGATGCTTCCAGGATGTGGGAGGTCAGGAACACTGTTGGTGCCTCTGGTTGCGACAACTGTAGAACGTGTGTCCATTGGATGACCTCAGGAAAACGAGAGTTTCCGCGACAGGACCAACAGCGGGATCGTTACACCGAAGATACCGGAAGAGAGAAGGTGAGTGACAATGAAGAAGGGAAGGATGCTTGGAGTACAGGAGACCCCGGGGGATGTACCGCTTGAGGACAGGTACACCCACTTGGAAGCTGTCGGGACAGAAATCACTGCCAGTCTGAGCGGCGGACAAATCTGCGAGTCAAAACGTCTCGCTGAAGCAAGCCGAAGGTAGTCGGTGATTCCATCGTGCGAGGTACAGACAAGGGTTTCTGCGGCAACAGGCGGGCTTCAAGGATATTGTGTTGCCTCCCTGGTGCCAGGATCGAGGACGTTACGGTTCGATTGCAAGGCATCCTCTAGAGTGATGGTGAGCAGCCGGAAGTGGTAGTGCATTTCGGCACAAATTACGTCGGGAAGAAGTGGAAAAAAGATTCAGAAACGTGACTTCAGAGGGCGCGGAAGAAGGCTGTAAACCAGGACCTCCAGGGTGGTTATTTCCGGTTTGCTTCCAGTTCCTCGTGCAGGTGAGGACAGGAAGAGGGAGATAGGCGATCTGAATTTGTGGTTGAGGAGGTGGTGGCGCAGCTCCTCAACCACAAATTTCGATTCTTAGACCACTGGGATATGTTTTGGAGTAAGGTTGAATTGTACAAAGGGGATGGGTTGCACCTTAACAGGCGAGTGACCAGCATTCTGGCAGGAACCTGGGCCACTGCTACACGCGTGGGTTTAAACTTAATAGTGGTGGGGGGGGGGGGGTGGTGGGGGGGACAAATTCGAAATACAAGGATGGAGTTAAAGGGAAAGAGAGTATAGGAAAAGTTAAGAAAGGCACCAGAATTAACGGGACGGAATACTTACGAAGGGATAGGAGAGTATGGCCAAGTGAAATAGGAATCGATGTGAAAGGTGAGGTGAGTCATGGATTAAAATATTCCATATGATTGCACGAAGTATAAGAAGTAAAGTGGATGAGCTTGAGGCTCAGTTGGAGATTGGCAGATATGACAGTGTGGGGATAACAGAGGCATGACTGCAGAAGGATCGGGGCTGGGAACTGAATATTGAGGGTTATACTGTGACGGATGAAATTCAGTTCCTTGCGAGGGGTGCCATAGGGACTGACGATGTGGAATCCATGTGGATAGAATTGAGGAATTGTAAAGGTAAGAAGACACTAATGGGAGTTATCTACAGGCACCCATACAGTAGTCTGGATATAGGGTGCAAGATGCAGCAGGAATTAAAGATGACATGTGGCAACGGCAATGCCACTGTGGTTATGGGATATTTTAATATACATGTAGACTGGGAAAATCAAGTTGGTTCTTGTCCCCAAGAAAGGGAGTTTGCAGAGTGCCTCCGAGATGAATTCTTAGAACAGCTTGTACTGGAGCCTACCAGAGAGAAAGTAATTCTGGATGTAGTGTTGTCTAATGTCCTCTAACTCAAGGTAAATGAACCGCTAGGAGGTAGTGACCATAATATGACAAGTTTTAATCTGCAATTTGAGAGGGAGAAGGTTAAATCAGAAGTGTCAGTGTTGCAGTTGAATAAAAGGGGATTATGAAGGCATGAGGGAGGAGCTGGCCAAGGTCAACTGGAAATGGATCGTAGCAGGGATGACAGTGAAACAGCCATGACAGGAATTTTGGGGCATAGTCCAGAAGATGCAGTATCATTTCATTCCAAAGCGGAAGAAAGATACTAAATGGAGTAAGAGGCAACCGTGGCTGACAAGGGAAATTATGGATGGAATAAAAGTTAACAAAAGGTGTATAACATAGCAAAGAGTAGCGGGATGCCAGGGGGTTGGTAAATGTGCAAAGGACAACAGAAGGTAACAAAAGGGGCAATACGGGGTGAAAAGATAAATTACGAGGGTTAGCTGGCCAAGAATATAAAGAAGGATAGTGAAAGCTTATTTAGGCATGTTAAAAGAAAAGAAGTATAAAGACAAAAGTTGGTCCCTTGAAGGCAGAAACAAGTGAAATTATTATGGGGACCAAGGAAATGGTGGAATAAATGAACAGGTACTTTAGTTCTGTCTTCACAAAGGAAGATACAAACAATCTCCCAGATGTACTAGAGGACAGAGGATCTAGGGAGAGAGTGGAACTGGAAGAAATTTGCATCAGGCGAGAAATACTATTGGGTGGACTGATAGGACTGAAGGCTGATAAATACCCAGGGCCCGTGGTCTGCATCCCAGGGTACTCATCCCAGGCATCCCATGGTACTCAAGGAGATGGCTCTGGAAAGCGTGGACGCGTTGGTGGTAATTTATCAATGTACTATAGATTCTGGGTCAGTTCCAGTGGATTGGAGGATAGCTAATGTTATCTCACTTTTCAAGAAAGAAGCAAGAGAGAAAACTGGGAATTATAGACCAGTTAGCCTGACATCGGTCGTGGGGCAAAGTCAATTATTAAAGATGTAATGACAGCGAATTTGCCTAAAGGATTGGTCCTATCTTCTGGAATTTTTTGAGTTCGTGTCAAGTAAAATGGATGAAGGAGAACCCGTGGATGTAGTGTATCTGGACTTCCATAAAGCCCTTGATAAGGTCCCACACAGCAGATTAGTGGGGAAATTTAGAGCACATGGATAGCGAATTGGTTGGCAGACAGAATACAAAGAGTAGGAATAAACGGGTCCCTGTCAGAATGGCAGCCAGTGGCAAGTGGAGTGCCGCAAGGCTCGCTGCGAGGGGCGCAACTAATTACAATATATAATAATGACGTAAATGATGGAATTCAAAGTAACACTAGCAAATTTGCAAATGTCATATAGCTGGGTGGCTGTGTGAACAGCGAAATTGATGCTATGAGGTTGACTAGGATAGGTTGAGTGAGTGGGCAGATGCATGGCAGATGCAATATAATGTACATAAATGTGAGATCATCCTCTTTGGCGGCAACAATAAGGGGGCAGATTATCTTCTCAATGGTATCAGATTAGAAAATACGGAAGTGCAACGAGACCTGGGTGTCCTTGTACACCAGTTACAGAAAGTAAACAAGCCGGGACAGCAGGCATTGCAGTAAGCTAATGGCATGTTGTAGGCGACGCGACCAACGTTTGCATCGGCCTCTGCAGTCCGTCTGTCTTTTTTTTGTTTGTCCCGTTGAGTGTATAGTTTATAGTGGTTTATATATTGTTTTTAACTGTATATATGTGGGGGGGGGGGTGGGGAAAAGGTTTAAATCTCTTCCCTGTACGGGGTCTCGACCTTTCCTCTGTCGGGTCTCCGTTGTCATTTGCGCCTAGCACCATATAGCGGAACGACCTGGGGGGCTCCAGTCGCGTAGCCTGCGGACTTACCATCGTGGGGCTTGCCGGCTTCGGAGCGAGGAGACATGTGGTGGCGCGCAGCTGCGACCCGACTCGGCAGCTTCTGAGGCACCAGCCGCAGGTCCGGTGGACGGTAACACCGGGAGCACGCGGGTCCCTGGTGGGAGACAGCTTTTCGGAGCTCCCGCAACGGCAACATCTCCCGTCCGAATTGCGTGGTTGAAAACGACCCGGAGCGGGGCCTTACATCGCCCGGTGCGGCCTTACTGGCGGCGGGACCTACCATCGCCCGCCGGGGGCCTTGACATCGGGAGGAGAATGGAGCAGGGGAGAGCAAAACTTTGCCTTCCAGCACAGTTAGGAGGAGATTCACAGTGATGGATGTTTATGTAAATTGTGTTGGTTGTGTGTCTTGGTTCTTTTCCTGGTGTATGACGGCAGAAACCAAATGTCGTTTGAACTTGATTTGAGGTTCAAATGACAATAAACGGTATTGGAATTATTATAATTGTAGTTGTAATTTTGGCCTTCATAACGAGAGGATTTGAGCATATGAGCAAAGAGATCGTTCTGCAGATGTACAGAGCCCTGGTGATACCACATCTGGAGTAATGTGTGCAGTTTTGGTCTCCTAATTCGTGGAAGGACATTATTGCTATTGTGGCAGTGCAGCGGAAGTTCGTGAGGTTAAACTCCGGAATGGCGGGACTGTCATATGAGGAAAGATAGGAAAGACTGGGCTTGTATTAATGGTTATAATAGGTGACTTCAATCTACATATAGATTGGGTGAATCAAATTGACAGGGGTGCTGAGGAAGAGGATTTCTTGGAATGTATTCGGGATAGTTTTCTAAACCAACATGTAGTTGAACCAACGAGAGAGCAGGCTATTCTAGACTGGGTATTGAGTAATGAGGAAGGGTTCGTTAGCAGTCTTGTTGTGGCTGGCCCCTTGGGCAAGAAGGACCATAATATGGTTGAGTTCTTCATTAGGAGGGAGAATAACATTGTTAATTCAGAAACAAGGGTTCTGAACTTAAAGAAAGGTAACTTTGAGGGTATGATACGTGAATTGGCCAAGGTTGACTGGCAATTGAGTATTAAATGGTTGACGGTGGATATGCAATAGAAGGCATTTAAAGACTGCATGGATGAATTACAACAATTTTTCATCCCAGTTTGGCAAAAGAATAAATCAGGGAAGGGAGTGCATCCGCGGATAACAAGGGAAATCAGGGATAGTATCAAAACAAACAATGAAGCGTACAAATTGGCCAGAAAAAGCAGCCTACCAGAGGACTGGGAGAAATTCAGTGTCCAGCAGAGGAGGACAAAGGGCTTAATTAGGAAAGGGAATATAGATTATGAAAGAAAACTGGCAGGGAACATAAAAACTGACTGCAAAATGTTTATAGATATGTGAAGAGATAGAGATTAGTTAAACCAAATGTAGGTCCCTTGCAGTCAGAAACAGGTGAATTGATCATGGGGAACAAGGACATGACAGACCAATTGAATAACTACTTTGGTTCCGTCTTCACTAAGGGAGACATAAATAATTTGCTGGAAATAGCAGGGAACCGCGGGTCAAATGAGATGGAGGAACTGAGTGCAATCCGGGTTAGCCGGGAAGTGGTGTTAGGTAAATTGAATGGATTAAAGGCCGATAAATCCACAGGGCCAAATAGGCTGCATCCCAGAGTACTTAAGGAAGTAGCCCCAGAAATAGTGTATGCACTAGTAATAATTTTTCAAAACTCTTTAGATTCCTGAGGATTGGAGGGTAGCTAATGTAACCCCACTTTTTAAAAAGGGAGGGAGAGAGAAAACGGGGAATTACAGACCAGTTAGTCTAGTATCGGTAGTGGGGAAACTGCTAGAGTCAGTTATTAAAGATGGGATAGCAGCACAATAGGAAAGTGGTGAAATCATTGGACAAAGTCAGCATGGATTTACGAAAGGTAAATCATGTCTGCCGAATCTTATAGAATTTTTCGAGGATTTAACTAGTAGAGTGGATAAGGGAGAACCAGTGGATGTGTTATATCTGGACTTTCAGAAGGCTTTCGACAAGGTCCCACATAAGAGATTAGCATACAAACTTAAACACACGGTATTGGGGGTTCACTATTGATGTAGATAGAGAACTGTCTGGCAAACAGGAAGCTAAGAGTAGGAGTAAACGGGTCCTTTTCAGAATGGCAGGCAGTGACTAGTGGGTGCCGCAAGGCTCAGTGCTGGGACCCCACCTATTTACAATATATATTAATGATTTGGACGCGGGAATTGAATGCAACATGTCCAAGTTTGCAGATGACACGAAGCTGGGGGACAGTGTTAGCTGTGAGGAGGATGCTAGGAGGCTGCAAGGTGACTTGGATAAACTGGGTGAGTGGGAAAATGCATGGCAGATGCAGTATAATGTGGATAAATGTGAGGTTATCCACTTTGGTGGCAAAAACAGGAAAGTAGACTTTTATCTAAATGGTGGCCGATTAGGAAAAGGGGAGATGCAACGAGACCTTGGTGTCATGGTACACCAGTCATTGAACGTAGACATGCAGGTTCAGCAGGCAGTGAAGAAAGCGAATGGTATGTTAGGATTCATAGCAAAAGGATTTGAGTATAGGAACAGGTAGGTTCTACTGCAGATGTACAGGGTCCTGGTGAGACCACACCTGGAGTATTGCATACAGTTTTGGTCTCAAAAACTGAGGAAAGACATTTTTGCCATAGAGGGAGTACAGAGAAGGTTCACCAGGCTGATTCCTGGGATGTCAGGACTTTCATATGAAGAAAGACTGGATAGACTCGGCTTATACTCGCTAGAATTTATAAGATTGAGGGGGGATCTTATAGAAACTTACAAAATTCTTAAGGGGTTGGACAGGCAAGATGCAGGAAGATTGTTCCCGATGTTGGGGAAGTCCAGGACAAGGGGTCACAGTTTAAGGATAAAGGGGAAATCCTTTAGGACCGAGATGAGAAAAACATTTTTCACACGGAGAGTGGTGAATCTCTGGAACTCTCTGCCATAGAAGGTAGTTGATGCCAGTTCATTGGCTATATTTAAGAGGGAGTTAGATGTGGCCCTTGTGGCTAAATGGGTCAGGGGGTATGGAGAGAAGGCAGGTACAGGATACTGAGTTGGATGATCAGCCATGATCATATTGAATGGCGGTGCAGGCTTGAAAGGCCGAATGGCCTACTCCTGCACCTATATTCTATGTTTCTATGTATTCACTGGAATTTAGAAGGATGCGAGGAGATCTTATAGAAACGTATACAAAATATAAAAGGACTGGACAAGTCAGATGCAGCAAAACAATCTCAATGTTGAGAGAGTCCAGAACTAGGGGACAACAGTCTAACAATAAAGGGGAGGCCATTTAAATCTGACACGACAAAAAACTTTTACCCTCAGAGAGTTATGAATTCGTGGAATTCTCTGCAACAAAAGGCAATGGGGGCCAATTTACTGGATGAATGTAAATGAGAGTTAGATATAGCTCCAGAAGCTAGCGGAATCATGAGATGTGGTGAGAAGGCAAGCACGGGTTATTGATTGTGGATGGTCAGCCATGATCACAATGAATGGTCTCCTCCTGCACCTATTTTCAATGTGTCCACGTTTCTATGTTTATTTTTAAGATTAGACGTATTGGGTACTTCAGCGCTCTGTTTCCGCCCTCTCTGAGTCTCCTTTGGGTAAGCACATATTATCCTTTTAGAGTTGCTGAGAATTTGAAGCATGAAGGCGACTGAATATCTCCAGTATTACGGCCGCGGAGCCCTCTGCGGACTCGACCGGACATTAAACTATGTCTGGCGGTCAGTGAATTGAGCAACAGCAACAAAACGAACGGGAACCACACCATTAAGCTGTACGTCAGCAGCTCAAATGAAGCCCATGACGTTAAGTTTTTTTTAAAAAGCCGGTTTCAAGACGCAGCCCCAGGGTATATTGTCCACGTTGTATTCTGGGCCCATTGTAAAATACCAGGGCACACGTATTAAACAGCTAAATACACTCACAATCCCCATAATAACTGTTGCCGTTCTCTCGGTGCAATACTTTGCTTTCAATTTCTGATAGCAATTGGCCACGAATCGATCCCATGTAAACGCGACCGTGAACCAGACAGAGATTAGCGTGGCTGCAAAGGCTAGAACCACGTTAGTGGAGCAGACAGGCGTGATGTTCAGGAATGAACGTGGAAAATACATAAGAAAAACTGTTCTAAATAAGACATCGATTATGATGACCAGGAGATAGGCCAGTGACATTCCCACCAGGTAGCGAGCGATGCATTTGGAGAGACCACACTCCCCCCGGGGCAGGATCAGAATCGTCAGCAGGTTCACTGCAAGCGAAAGAAAACAAGAAGAAATTAATCGATGAGATCAACAACCACTCATAGAAACAATGTGCCTCGGAAACCGCTTTACCAGAAAAAAGAGAAACTGCAGGAGTAACTCCGCGGGTCAGGCAGCTTCCCTGGAGAAAATGGATAGACGTTGTTTCTGGTCGGCCCTGTTCTTCAGACTGATTGTACGGGAAATAATGGCGGAGGAAAGGAGTTGCAAGATAAGCATGTCAGGTAGCAGGTCAACGCAGGCGGGAGGGAAGGTGGGGTTTGGTCGTCAAAATGCAGATGTTCGGATAAAGGCGAGAGATGAAACTATCAGAACGTTTGATGCAAGAGAATTAAACAGTTCTCTAAGGATGAACACAGAGGAAAGAAGGAACGTTGAGGGGGAATTGGGAGGGTAGAATTAGGAGCGAGTCCACGTGAGGCACTGGAAAAGGTCCAGGCTTCATCGCCGTCTAACGGTGTTCTCCAAGAATGTTGCCTCACATGTTGAATTACTCCTGCACGTTGTGTGGATTTCTTTATTACAATAACTCCTTTAGTAAGGGTGTTGGAGTCGGCCGTGATACCAGGGGTATAAGCTACAGCTTGGAAAACACGTCTTTACGAACATTTTTATTTATCTACATAATGCATGTATAATGAAAATCCATCCACGATATTATTTGACGGCGAATAAAGTAAATGGTTTGGGAAATATTCCTGATAACTGCACGGGATATTTACACGTTGTTAAATGGGAAAGATCAATTTGTAATGGGGATGAGGGGCAGGAGGGATTAATGACAAAGTGTAGAACGTAGGGGAAATGGACCGAGTCAATGCGCATACAAATGGTTCCGGGTTGTGTGTGGTTGGGATGAGAACTGATAGTGATGTATCTGCAGCTTCAGTTATGGAGGTTGAGGCGAAGTTGGTCTAGATAATGTCAAGGTGTAACGCGAACTGGGCAGGGTGTATGTGCAGAGGGATTTAGACGAGGACGTACGAAGAGATCAGAGCAAGGTGAATGTGCGGTGGGGATTGCGCAGCGTGAATCTGTGGCGGAGAGTGCTCCGGATGAATGCGCGGTGGGGATTGGGCAGAATGAGGACAAGGCAGTGTAAAGATGCACTGAGGACGAGACAGAGTGAAGGCGCAGTGTGATATTGGCAAGCCGGTTAAAATTGAAATTGGCACGTTGAAGCTGCAGTAGAAACGATACCTTGTGAAGGTGGAACGGGTTGTGTGCCTGCCGAAAATAAGTTTATAAGTTACTAAGTGATAGGAGCAGAATTAGGCAACTGTGCCACCAATCATGGCAGATCTATCTCTCCCTAATCCCATTCTCCTGCCTGTTCCCCATAATTTCTGACACCGTACTGAGCTAGAACCGACTGGATCCACTGGGTTGGACGAATGACTGATAGAAGTGGGTTGGGCGGCGGTTGTGGCGTTGAGTGCTAGTTTGGTGGTTGGCTCGATTCGTGAATACCTTGTCTGGCAAGTGTAGTGCGATTTTCATTGACCAATTCTGCTCGATCGCTGAATGATGGGGCAGAGGGAAGATAAGGTGAGAATCGAACATATCACTGCGGGGAACGGCAATGTTATTATATGCGTGAATCAAACGAATGCATCTCGCCGTTTATTGAAGGTGAGGATAATCTACATCATTTCACAGTGGTGAAAGACAGAGTGAAGGCGCAGTGTGATTCTTGCCGGATGGCGATATTACCCTTGGAAAATGAATTATCTGCTGTCCACCGATTAATTTACGCTTCAATCATAACCCATGGACTGACTCGAGAAACAAATGATTGTCAGGCAGCAAGCTTATTTGGACAATTATTTGAATGTATTCTGTTGATTGGTGATGTACTCTCGGTCGACACAATAATGGAGTTTGCTTTAAAAGTGAATATCATGTCTTAAATAGAAGATGAAGCTAACAATGAAGTTAACAATGAAGATAACAATGCCAACCAGAAGACAGGGGAAATATGTAGGTCCGCCTCGACTTACCTGATCTCCCGGTTGCCAAATCTTTAATTTTCTTCTCGTTCTCATTCCCACACTGACCTTTCTCTCTCCATTGTCAAAGTGAGGCCAAACGCAAATAAGAGGAACAGCATTTCATATTTAGCTTGGGAAGCTCACAGCCCAGTGGTATGAATATTGATTTATCTAACTTCATTATCCCGGCATTCCCTCTCTCTCCCTCCCTCCCCCGACCAAAGTTGCACCAGCCTCTCATTTTCACCCAACAAACAGCTAACAAAGGCATGTCTCCATTATTATCGTTACTTTTTTGCATATTTGTTAGTCATTGTTCTATATCTCTCTACATCAAAGAAAGAGATTAGTTAAAACAAATGTAGGTCCCTTGCAGTCAGAAACAGGTGAGTTTATCATGGGGAACAAGGATATGGCGGACCAATTGAATAACTACTTTGGTTCCGTCTTCACTAAGGAAGACATAAATAATCTGCCGGAAATAGCAGGGGACCGCGGGTCAAAGGAGTTGGAGGAATTGAGTGAAATCCAGGTTAGCCGGGAAGTGGTGTTGGGTAAATTAAATGGATTAAAGGCCGATAAATCCCCAGGGCCAGATAGGCTGCATCCCAGAGTACTTAAGGAAGTAGCTCCAGAAATAGTGGATGCATTAGTAAAAATCTTTCAAAACTCTTTAGATTCTGGAGTAGTTCCTGAGGATTGGCGGGTAGCAAACGTAACCCCACTTTTTAAGAAGGGAGGGAGAGAGAAAACGGGGAATTACAGACCAGTTAGTCTAACATCGGTAGTGGGGAAACTGCTAGAGTCAGTTATTAAAGATGGGATAGCAGCACATTTGGAAAGTGGTGAAATCATTGGACAAAGTCAGCATGGATTTGCAAAAGGTAAATCATGTCTGACGAATCTTATAGAATTTTTTCGAGGATGTAACTAGTAGCGTGGATAGGGGAGAACCAGTGGATGTGGTGTATCTGGACTTCCAGAAGGCTTTCGACAAGGTCCCACATAAGAGATTAGTTTACAAACTTAAAGCACGCGGCATTGGGGGTTCAGTATTGATGTGGATAGAGAACTGGCTGGCAAACAGGAAGCAAAGAGTAGGAGTAAACGGGTCCTTTTCACAATGGCAGGCAGTGACTAGTGGGGTACCGCAAGGCTCAGTGCTGGGACCCCAGCTATTTACAATATATATTAATGATCTGGATGAGGGAATTGAAGGCAATATCTCCAAGTTTGCGGATGACACTAAGCTGGGGGGCAGTGTTAGCTGTGAGGAGGATGCTAGGAGACTGCAAGGTGACTTGGATAGGCTGGGTGAGTGGGCAAATGTTTGGCAGATGCAGTATAATGTGGATAAATGTGAGGTTATCCATTTTGGTGGCAAAAACAGGAAAGCAGACTATTATCTAAATGGTGGCCGACTAGGAAAAGGGGAGATGCAGCGAGACCTGGGTGTCATGGTACACCAGTCATTGAAAGTGGGCATGCAGGTGCAGCAGGCAGTGAAGAAAGCGAATGGTATGTTAGCTTTCATAGCAAAAGGATTTGAGTATCGGAGCAGGGAGGTTCTACTGCAGTTGTACAGGGTCTTGGTGAGACCACACCTGGAGTATTACGTACAGTTTTGGTCTCCAAATCTGAGGAAGGACATTATTGCCATAGAGGGAGTGCAGAGAAGGTTCACCAGACTGATTCCTGGGATGTCAGGACTGTCTTATGAAGAAGGATTGGATAGACTTGGTTTATACTCTCTAGAATTTAGGAGATTGAGAGGGGATCTTACCGAAACTTACAAAATTCTTAAGGGGTTGGACAGGCTAGATGCAGGAAGATTGCTCCCGGTGTTGGGAAAGTCCAGGACAAGGGGTAACAGCTTAAGGATAAGGGGGGAATCCTTTAAAACCGAGATGAGAAGAACTTTTTTTCACACAGAGAGTGGTGAATCTCTGGAACTCCCTGCCACAGAGGGTAGTCGAGGCCAGTTCATTGGCTATATTTAAGAGGGAGTTAGATGTGGCCCTTGTGGCTAAGGGGATCAGAGGGTATGGAGAGAAGGCAGGTACGGGATACTGAGTTGGATGATCAGCCATGATCATATTGAATGGCGGTGCAGGCTCGAAGGGCCGAATGGCCTACTCCTGCACCTAATTTCTATGTTTCTATGTTTCTATGTTTCTATCATCGCCTTTATCTCTAGTTTTCCTTTCCCATGAATTTCCGTCTGAAGAAGGGTCCCGACGCGAAACATCACCCATTCCTTCACTCCAGAGATGCGGCCTGGCCCGCTGAGCTACTCCAGCTTTTTGTGTCTACCTACAGAAAAACTATTACTTTTCTTGAAGCCGAGCTCCAACAGCCAAATAACGAGTGGAATGTATTTCCCGAATGTGTAACGTATCAACATTGCCCATATATAAACTGGTGAAAAGAGATGAAAAGCTAGCACGTGGGTGAAAACGCACTTACAACCATGTTCCGAAGGTCAGTTTTGTGGTCTGATCTAAATTTCCTGAAAGGGAAGGAACGTCCTTGTACAGCAAGCTAATTTCGAGTCAGTATTCAGAAAGGTGGGGAATCGAGGACCTCAATGCATGTCTTAATTTAGTGGTGACTCCGCAGGCTATATCGGCACCGTGCTATTCTGCTCTCCTCACACTGCCTGATCGTTCCGCATAAAATCGAAAAGTCACTGCCGACCTGGCACCAGCATTCGTTCACACATTCACAATTGCAACAAAAAACTTTGCCTGAGATCATAGTTTACATTATGACACGGAGACAACTCGAATGCAACGTTGGGATTGTGAAAATACCGTATCATAGTGTGAAGGGAGAGTGCAGCAAAACAATAAGTGTCTCAACTGCAGTGATGGAGGAACTCTGTGTAGGAAGGAACTGCAAATACTGTTGCAAGCCGAAGATAGACGCAACTGGAGTAACTCAGCTTTTCAGACAGCATCTCTGGAGAAAAGGAACTGATGACATTTCGGGTCCAGCCCGTTCTTCAGATTGAGAGTCGGGGAAAAGGGAAACGAGAAATATAGACGATGATATACAGGGGAAAAGAACAAATTAAAGATGGATATGCAGAAAAAGTAACGACGGTAAAGCAAACAGCACAGTGTTAATTGTTTTAAAGGTGAGAGCGAGTACAGACAATAACTCAACAAGACTATTTTGAAGCTGGTACGACGTGGGTGAAGGAGGGATGGAGAGGTATGGAATGCAGCGGTCACTTGAAATAAGATCAATCAATATTCATCCCACTGTGTTGTAAGCTGAGGAACTCAGCGAGGTTGGCTGCATCATAGTGGACAGGCGACGTTTCGGAACTCAACATCCATTCCCTTCCCAGATACTGCCTGAGCCGCCGAGTTCCTCCAGGACGTTGTGCTTTGCTCAAGGTTGCAGAATCTGCAGATGTGTGTGTTAACACAAGTGCGGCAGGTAGCAAACGCCGGCATCACTAGAGTCAACAAGAAGAAGACCATGTGTAGAAGTGAATGTCGACTCACCGGGAACACCAATCGCTGCCAGAACGGGGTAGTAAATGGCCATTATTTGACCCAATATCCAACTTCCCATTTTTCGCAAAAGTGACGATTCCACGCTTGATGTATCACAGCAGCCCAGTGCCAAACTAATGATGAGATGTCCACACTTCTTTTAATATAGACAGATGTCCCGAGCGATAGCAGTCTCCTGATCATTGATTTTAATTACAATTTAAGAAATAAACAAGGTACGTCCATTGCTCCCAGGATAATAAATCTATTGGGATCAACTATTTACAATAACACGTTAAACATCAGAATGCCATTTTTAAATTACAGAGAGAGTGCATTGGGTGAAAGTTTCAATGGTTATTTTTAAGAAAGCAAATTATTCACAGTGAAGGCAGATTATTATCTGAATGGAATCCGATTAGGACAGGCGGAGGTGTTAATAAACTTTGGTGCCCACAGTAGGAGTGACAAGAGACAATAGGCAATAGGTGCAGGAGTAGGCCATTCGTCCTTCGAGCCAGCCCCGCCATTCAATGTGATAATGGTTGATCATCCACAATCAGCACCCCGTTCCTGCCTCGGAAAGCAAATGGCATGTTGGCCTTCATCGCGAGTTGATTTGAGTACAGCTGCAAGGGGGATTTACTGCAGTTGTACGGACACTGGTGTGACCACACATGGACTATTGTGAGCCGTGTTGGTCTCCTAATTTGAATAAGGAGATTCTTGCTATTGAGGGAGTGCAGCGCAAGTTCTCTAGGCCAATGCACGGGATGGCGCGATTGATATACGATGAAAGAATCGATCGACTGGGCTTTCGTTCACTGGAATTTTGAAGTATGAGAGGGGATCTTATAGAAACATCTAAAATTCTTAAGTGAGTGGACAGGCTAGATGCAGGCAAAATGTTCCCGACTTTGGGGGAGTCCAGAACCAAGGGTCATAGATTAAGAATAACGGTTAAGCCTTTTAGGACTGAGATGAGGAAAAGCCTTTTCACCCAGAAATTTGCGAATCTGTGGAATTCTCTACCAGTGAAGGCAGTGAAGGCCAATTCACTCTATTTATTTAACGGCGTGTTAGATGTAACTCTGAGGGCTGACAGAATCAAGGGACAAAGCAGAAACGGGGTACTGATTTTGGATGATCAGACACTATCAAGTTGAATGGAGGTGCTGGTTTGAAGGGTCGAATGGCCTATTCCTGCACCTATTCTAAGTTTTTATGTTTCCAGGAGGAGGACTCATGGTGGGCACTGAGGAGTTAATACTGGAATAACTGGTCTGTATCCCGCACTGGCCGGGGGCATCTTTGAACACTGCAGTGAATGAAAGCTGATGTTGACATTTAGAGTCTAGAGTCAACAGGCAATAGTGTTTTATTGTCAGACGTCTCAGTTAGAACAATGAACAACTTACTTGCAGCAGCACAACATAATTGTCACAGTCTGCCCTCTCCTCATTCTCATCCACTTCACCTCCCAGTACTTTTCCACCGGTCCCTCCTTCTCCTCACCTGCCTGCCTGCCACTCCCCTCTCATCAGCCCAACTCTCCTCACCTGTTGCACTCAGTTGCCTCTGATCACCAATTAACCCGGTATATAGACTCTCCTCACCATTCACACAGTGCCAGATTGTTCTCAGCATTCGTGCAAGACTCTCCAGCGATTTCCCGACTTCCTGCTTGGCTTCGACTCTCCTTTCGTCTGTCCCTCGCTGGTTTGTTTGCATCGTGTGGTGGATCTCCTGGTTACCGGACCTTCCGCTACCCCGACTACGTCTCCTGCCTGCCCCTCTTCGGAACCCTCGCTCAATCCTGAGCCTATGTGTGAGTACGGAGTAGCCATTCCTGTGTTCCTACTCTGTGTTACAGTATTGTAATAAAGTTCGTTACCAACTATACCTGCCTGATTCTGTGCTGCTATTGGGTCCAAGCTATACGCGTTACAGTACAATCTGGCCAACAATGGACTCAGCGCACACAACGACTCGGTCAAACCGCTTCGAGAGGATTGAGCACACGCTCCTGCAGCACGAAGCTATGCTCACTGCCTCCAACTCCGAGGTTCGACAGGTGTCAAACCAGGAGCAAGCATTGGTTGAACTAGCCACCCAGGTCCAACAGCTGACGACCACCCTCGCCCAGGCTACACCCCATGCTTCGCCTCCGGCTCCGACAGCACCAGCTCCCGGTCCGCCAGATCCATCACCTGAGCCACGGATGGGAACCCCGGAGAGCTACGATGGAGACCCGGAGGGCTGCAACCCATTCATCACGAACTGTTCCATTCTCTTCGCCCTACAGCCCTACACCTTCGCCCTGGAAGCGGCGAGAGTGGCGTTTACCATTAATCACCTGACTGGCAGAACTCGGCTGTGGGGAAAGCTGAATGGGAGCGACGCACGCCAGCTTGCTCCTCTTTCCAGGCCTTCGCCGCGGAGCTTCGCAAGGTGGTCGGTGAGGTTTCGATGGGTCCGGACGCTGCGGGAGGTCTGATGGGGTTGAGCCAGGGGAACCAGAGCGTCGCTGACTTCGCCATCGACTTTCGAACCAGGGCCCGTCAGAGTGATTGGAACGCCCCGGCCCAGTGTGACGTTTTCTTGCTGGGCATGAATGACTATATCAAGGATGAGTTGGTGTCCCACGACCTTCCTTCTTCTTTCGATGGGCTTATCGAGCTAACGACCCGTCTGGACCGACGCATCCTGGCGAGACGTCGGGAGAGGCGACAGGGACAGGCGGACCGCCAGCTATCCACCCAAGCTCGTTTTCCTCCGGAGACTGGACTACCCTCGTAGAAACATAGAAACATAGAAATTAGGTGCAGGAGTAGGCCATTCGGCCCTTCGAGCCTGCACCGCCATTCAATATGATCATGGCTGATCATCCAACTCAGTATCCCGTACCTGCCTTCTCTCCATACCCTCTGATCCCCTTAGCCACAAGGGCCACATCTAACTCCCTCTTAAATATAGCCAATGAACTGGCCTCGACTACCCTCTGTGGCAGGGAGTTCCAGAGATTCACCACTCTCTGTGTGAAAAAAGTTCTTCTCATCTCGGTTTTAAAGGATTTCCCCCTTATCCTTAAGCTGTGACCCCTTGTCCTGGACTTCCCCAACATCGGGAGCAATCTTCCTGCATCTAGCCTGTCCAACCCCTTAAGAATTTTGTAAGTTTCTATAAGATCCCCTCTCAATCTCCTAAATTTTAGAGAGTATCAACCAAGTCTATCCAGTCTTTCTTCATAAGACAGTCCTGACATCCCAGGAATCAGTCTGGTGAACCTTCTCTGCACGCCCTCTATGGCAATAATGTCCTTCCTCAGATTTGGACACCAAAACTGTACGCAATACTCCAGGTGTGGTCTCACCAAGACCCTGTACAACTGCAGTAGAACCTCCCTGCTCCTATACTCAAATCCTTTTGCCATGAAAGCTAACATACCATTCGCTTTCTTCACTGCCTGCTGCACCTGCATGCCCACTTTCAATGACTGGTGTACCATGACACCCAGGTCTCGCTGCATCTCCCCTTTTCCTAGTCGGCCACCATTTAGATAATAGTCTGCTTTCCTGTTTTTGCCACCAAAATGGATAACCTCACATTTATCCACATTATACTGCATCTGCCAAACATTTACCCACTCACCCAGCCTATCCAAGTCACCTTGCAGTCTCCTAGCATCCTCCTCACAGCTAACACTGCCCCCCAGCTTAGTGTCATTCGCAAACTTGGAGATATTGCCTTCAATTCCCTCATCCATATCATTAATATATATTGTAAATAGCTGGGGTCCCAGCACTGAGCCTTGCGGTACCCCACTAGTCACTGCCTGCCATTGTGAAAAGGACCCGTTTACTCCTACTCTTTGCTTCCTGTTTGCCAGCCAGTTCTCTATCCACATCAATACTGAACCCCCAATGCCGTGTGCTTTAAGTTTGTAAACTAATCTCTTATGTGGGACCTTGTCGAAAGCCTTCTGGAAGTCCAGATACACCACATCCACTGGTTCTCCCCTATCCACGCTACTAGTTACATCCTCGAAAAATTCTATAAGATTCGTCAGACATGATTTACCTTTTGTAAATCCATGCTGACTTTGTCCAATGATTTCACCACTTTCCAAATGTGCTGCTATCCCATCTTTAATAACTGACTCTAGCAGTTTCCCCACTACCGATGTTAGACTAACTGGTCTGTAATTCCCCGTTTTCTCTCTCCCTCCCTTCTTAAAAAGTGGGGTTACGTTTGCTACCCGCCAATCCTCAGGAACTACTCCAGAATCTAAAGAGTTTTGAAAGATTATTACTAATGCATCCACTATTTCTGGAGCTACTTCCTTAAGTACTCTGGGATGCAGCCTATCTGGCCCTGGGGATTTATCGGCCTTTAATCCATTTAATTTACCCAACACCACTTCCCGGCTAACCTGGATTTCACTCAATTCCTCCAACTCCTTTGACCCGCGGTCCCCTGCTATTTCCGGCAGATTATTTATGTCTTCCTTAGTGAAGACGGAACCAAAGTAGTTATTCAATTGGTCCGCCATATCCTTGTTCCCCATGATCAACTCACCTGTTTCTGACTGCAAGGGACCTACATTTGTTTTAACTAATCTCTTTCTTTTCACATATCTATAAAAACTTTTGCAGTCAGTTTTTATGTTCCCTGCCAGTTTTCTTTCATAATCTATTTTTCCTTTCCTAATTAATCCCTTTGTCCTCCTCTGCTGGTCTCTGAATTTCTCCCAGTCCTCCGGTATGCTGCTTTTTCTGGCTAATGTGTACGCTTCATCCTACGCTTTGATACTATCCCTGGTTTCCCTCGTTATCCACGGATGCACTACCTTCCCTGATTTATTATTTTGCCAAACTGGGATGAACAATTTTTGTAGTTCATCCATGCAGTCGTTAAATGTCTTCCATTGCATATCCACCGTCAACCCTTTTAGAATTAATTACCAGTCAATCTTGGCCAATTCACGTCTCATACCCTCAAAGTTACCTTTCTTTAAGTTCAGAACCATTGTTTCTGAATTAACAATGTCACTCTCCATCCTAATGAAGAACTCAACCATATTATGGTCACTCTTGCCCAAGGGGGCACGTACAACAAGACTGCTAACTAACCCTTCCTCATTGCTCAATACCCAGTCTAAAATAGCCTGCTCTCTCGTTGGTTCCTCTACATGTTGATTTAGATAACTATCCCGCATACATTCCAAAAAATCCTCTTCCTCAGCACCCCTGCCAATTTGATTCACCCAATCTATATGTAGATTGAAGTCACCCATTATAACGGTTTTGCCTTTGTCGCACGTATTTCTAATTTCCTGTTTGATACCATCTCCAACTTCACTACTACTGTTAGGTGGCCTGTACACAACACCCACCAGCGTTTTCTGCCCCTTAGTGTTTCGCAGCTCTACCCATACCGATTCCACATCCTGCAAACTAATGTCCTTCCTTTCCATTGCGTTAATCTCCTCTCTAATCAGCAACGCTACCCCACCTCCTTTTCCTTTCTCTCTATCCCTCCTGAATATTGAATATCCCTGGATGTTCAGCTCCCAGCCTTGGTCACCCTGGAGCCATGTCTCCGTGATCCCAACTATATCATAGTCATTAATAGCTATCTGCACATTCAACTCATCCACCTTATTACGAATGCTCCTTGCATTGAGACACAAAGCCTTCAGGCTTGTTTTTACAACACTCTTACCCCTCATACAATTTTGTTGAAAAGTGGCCCTTTATGATTTTTGCCCTGGATTTTCCGGCCTGCCACTTTTACTTTTCACCTTGCTACCTATTGCTTCTACCCTCATTTTACACCCCTCTGTCTCTACGCTCACACATTTAAGAAACCCTTTCCCTTTAACTCCATCCTCCACTAGCCCATTCGACACCCCATCCCCCTTATTCAGTTTAAAACCACCCGTGTAGCAGTGGCAAACCTGCCTGCCAGAATGCTGGTCCCACATCTGTTAAGATGCAATCCGTCCCTTTTGTACAGTTCCCCCTTACCCCAAAACAGATCCCAGTGATCTAAGAATCTAAATCCCTGCCCCGTGCACCAGTTCCTCAGCCACACGTTCAGGTCCCGTATCTCCCTGTTCCTGCTCTCGCCAGCACGAGGAACTGGAAGCAAACCGGAGATAACAAACCTGGAGGTCCTGCTTTTCAGCATTTTTCCGAGCTCTCTAAAGTCACGCTGCAGAATATTCATCCCCTTCTTTCCGACATCATTTGTGCCGACAAGCACTACTACTTCCGGATGTTCACCTTCGCCCTTGAGGATTTTCTGCACTCTGTCCGTGACATCCTGGATCCTGGCACCAGGAAGGCAGCACACCATCCTCGCATCCCGTCTGTTGCCGCAGAAACCCCTGTCCGTACCTCTCACAATGGAGTCTCCCACTACAATGGCGTTGCCTGCCTTAGGCCTTTTTGGTTTTGGCTCAACAGCCCTATTCGCATCACAAGCCAGTCCGCCGCCCAGTGTAAACACCTCTTCTGTCCCGACAGCTTCTAAGTGGGTGAACCTGTTCACAAGAGGTACAACACCCGGGGACGTTGGCATTCCATGCTTCCCTCCCGTTCTCACTGTCTCCCACCTTCTCTCTTCCAGTGCCTTAGGTGTAACAATCGTACTGTAGGACTTGTCGAGGAACGACTCCGTTTCTCGGACGAACCGGAGGTCATCCACTTGCTTCTCCAGTTCCCCAACACGGCCATTCAGGAGCTCTGCCTGGATGCACTTCTCGCATTTGTAGCAGCCAGAGGCACTAGCGGGGCAACCGTCGAGGCAACCCAAACCCATGCAGGTGGGTCGCACCAGTCTCACCCCCGAGGAACGGGAACGTCGGCGTCGGGGGAACCTCTGTCTCTACTGTGGCCTGGCGGGTCATTACATCTCCAAGTGTCCAGTAAAAGGCCAGACTCACCAGTAGCGGAGGAATTACTGGTGAGTCGAACCTCTGAACTTTCCTCTGCCCGACGCCCTCTTTGTCATGCCCGTCTGCTGCTGTCTGATGGTTCTCACACCCTCTCCACCTTCATAGACTCTGGTTGTGACATTAATCTTATGGACAAGGAACTAGCCCGCCAGCTTGGCATCAGTTGTGTTCCCCTGCCTGAACCTGTTCCCGCCAACGCCCTCGACGGCCATCTCCTGGGGACTGTTTCTCACCAGACGGTCCCAGTGCGCATGCTCCTGTCTGGCAATCACCATGAGACCATCCAGTTCCACATCCTGCAGCCTCCCCGTCTTCCCCTCATCCTGGGTTACCCCTGGCTTCGGCGACACAACCCCAACATCGACTGGAGGACGGGGGTCATCTTGGGTTGGAGCCCTTCCTGCCACCAAGTGTGCCTGAAGCAAGCTTCAGCTCCTCAACCAGCCACCTGCTCTAGTACTGCTCCAGATCTGACGGGGGTCCCAGCCGAGTACCATGACTTTGGGGAGGTTTTTAGCAAGTCTAGGGACACCTCCCTTCCTCCTCATCGGCCCTATGACTGCGCCATAGACCTCCTGCCTGGTTCCGCTCCTCCTAGGGGTCGCCTTTACTCCCTGTCCGCCCCTGAGTGAGGCGCCATGGAGAAATACATAAATGACTCATTGGCTGCTGGTCTCATCCGTCCCTCCTCGTCTCCTGCTGGGGCTGGGTTCTTCTTCGTGGAGAAGAAGGACAAATCTCTGCGTCCCTGCATAGATTACCGGGGGCTCAACGGCATCACGGTGAAGAATCGCTACCCTCTCCCACTCATCTCCTCTGCTTTCGAGCTCCTGGAGGGGGCCACAATCTTTTCGAAGTTGGATCTACGCAACGCCTACCACTTGGTCCGCATCAAAGAGGGAGATGAGTGGAAGACCGCCTTCAACACCCCCACGGGACATTATGAATACCTGGTGATGCCCTTTGGCCTCACCAACGCCCCGGCCGTTTTCCAGGCTTTGGTCAATGACGTTCTCAGAGACATGTTGAACAAGTACGTGTTCGTCTATATTGATGACATCCTCATCTTTTCACGGACCAAGGAGGAACACGTACACCACGTCCAGGCAGTTCTACATCGGCTCCTGGAGAACTCGCTCTTCGTTAAAGCTGAGAAGTGCGAGTTTCACTCCCCGTCCGTCTCCATCCTAGGATACATCGCTGGCCAAGGGAACATCAAGATGGACCCCGCCAAGGTCTCTGCTGTCACCACTTGGCCTGTTCCTGACTTCCGCAAGCAGCTCCAAAGGTTCCTGGGGTTCGCCAATTTTTACCGACGGTTCATCAGTGGCTACAGTACTGTGGCCGCACCCCTCACGGCACTCACCTCCTCCAAGGTTCGTTCCGGTAGTCTGCCGCGGCCGAGGAAGCTTTTCAGACACTCAAGTCACGGTTTACGTCGGCCCCCATCCTCCAAGTTCCGGTCTCAGAGAGACAGTTCGTGGTGGAGGTGGACTCCTCCGACGTGGGGGTGGGAGCTGTTCTGTCCCAGCGGGCTGCCGGGGACCAGAAGCTCCATCCATGCGCCTTCTTCTCCCAACGCCTGACCCCTGCTGAGAGGAATTATGACATTGGCAACCGAGAACTGTTGGCGGTTAAGTTGGCGTTGGAGGAATGGCGTCACTGGCTGGAGGGAACCGAGCAGCCTTTCTTGGTTTGGACTGACCACAAGAACCTTGAATACCTCCAGTCAGCCAAGAGGCTCAACTCTCGTCAGGCCCGCTGGTCTCTCTTCCTCACCCGCTTAAACATCTCCCTCTCCTACCGACCTGGGTCCCGCAACGTGAAGCCCGATGCCCTCTCTCGACAGTTCTTGGCGCCTCTGACCCCAACACCATCCTCCCATCCTCGCGCAGGGTTGCCTCCCTCACCTGGGAAGTGGAGGAGAGGGTCAAGGCGGCCTTGGAGAACCAGCCGGGACCCAGCGCATGCCCTCCTGATCGCCTGTTTGTGGTTTCTGCCCTGCGGTCCGACGTCCTTCAGTGGACCCACAGCTCTCGACTCACCTGTCATCCCGGCATTCAGCGGACCAAGGAGATGGTGCTACGGAGGTTCTGATGGGCATCGCTGGAGGGGGACACTCGGGAGTTGTTCAACGCCTGCCCCGTTTGCAACCAGCACAAGGTCTCACACCAAGCTCCTGCGGGTCATCTGCGTCCACTGCCTGTACCCCATCGACCATGGTCCCACATCTCCCTGGACTTCGTTACCGGCCTGCCCCCATCCAGTGGTCACACCACCATCCTGACCGTGGTCGATAAATTTAGCAAGATGGCTCTCTTCGTGCCCCTGCCCACGCTTCCGTCAGCCAAGGAGACTGCCGAGCTCATGTTACTCCACGTCTTCAGGCTCCATGGTCTCCCCGTCGATGTGGTCTCCGACCGGGGACCCCAGTTTGCCTCTGTGTTCTGGAGGGAGTTCTGCACGCTTGTGGGGGCCACCGTGAGTCTGACGTCCGGATTTCATCCCCAGTCCAACGGCCAAACTGAAAGTAAGAATCAGGAGATGGAGACGGCGCTGCGGTGTATGGTGTCCAAGCATCCCTCCTCCTGGTCCCAGCAGTTGTTGTGGGTGGAGTACGCCCACAACACCCTGGCAAGCTCGGCCACTGGGCTCTCCCCTTTCCAGTGTGCCTACGGGGGGTTCCAGCCTCCACTGTTCCCGGCGCTGGAGAAAGAGGTTTCCTGCCCGTCCGTCCAGGCCTTCATTCGTCGCTGCCGCAGGACGTGGACCCAAGCCAGGGCGGCTCTTCTCCGCTCCGTGGACCGTTACGCCACGGCTGCCAACCGTCACCGCACCCAGGCCCCCACCTACCTCGCGGGCCAGAAGGTGTGGCTGTCGACCCGGGACCTTCCCTTGAGGATGGAGTCCAAGAAGTTGGCACCCAAGTTCATTGGTCCCTTTGAGATCCAGAAGGTCATTAACCCAGCGGCTGTGAGGCTCAAGTTGCCTCGTTCCATGCGGGTCCATCCTACGTTCCACGTGTTCAGAGTAAAGCCAGTCCGGGAGAGCTCCCTGGTCCCCGCAGTCCCTCCTCCTCCACCTCTTCGTCTCATCGACGGAGGCCCCGCCTTTACGGTGCACCGCCTCCTGCGCTCCCGCCGTCGCGGGAGGGGTCTCCAATACCTGGTCGATTGGGAGGGTTACGGTCCAGAGGAGAGATCCTGGGTTCCTGCTCGACACATCCTGGATGCCTCTCTCATCAGGGAGTTTCACCGGCGTCATCCCGACCAGCCGTCCAAGTCCGCCACTCCTAGAGGGGTCGCCGCCCCTGAGACTCTGTTCCCTCTTCCGTCTGAGGCGCCCAGTGACGACGAGACGGAGCTTTCCTCTGATTCTATGGAGGAGGATGCGGACATTGATGTCTCGGACGAATATTAGCCCTCATCCGGTCCCCCTCCTCCCACCCAACTCTGCGTGGGATTGGGTTTATTTTCTTTATTATTTTTTTTGTTTGTTTTGGGACGTCAGGAGCCGTCCCTTGAGGGGGGGGGGCGTTATGTCACAGTCTACCCTCTCCTCATTCTCATCCACTTCACCTCCCAGTACTTTTCCACCGGTCCCTCCTTCTCCTCACCTGCCTGCCTGCCACTCCCCTCTCATCAGCCCAACTCTCCTCACCTGTTGCACTCAGTTGCCTCTGATCACCAATTAACCCGGTATATAGACTTTCCTCACCGTTCACACAGTGCCAGATTGTTCTCAGCATTCGTGCAAGACTCTCCAGCGATTTCCCGACTTCCTGCCTGGCTTCGACTCTCCTATCGTCTGTCCCTCGCTGGTTTGTTTGCATCGTGTTTTGGATCTCCTGGTTACCGGACCTTCCACTACCCCGACTACGTCTCCTGCCTGCCCCTCTTCGGAACCCTCGCTCAATCCTGAGCCTCTGTGTGAGTACGGAGTACCCATTCCTGTGTTCCTACTCTGTGTTACAGTATTGTAATAAAGTTCGTTACCAACTATACCTGCCTGATTCTGTGCTGCTATTGGGTCCAAGCTATACCCGTTACAATAATATGTAAACATAATCCACGGTAAACAATATAATAAAGGAGAGGGCAATAATACAATTTCGTTGTGCGTGAATAACACATATTCACAAATACACATTTCTATATCACTATATAGATATATATACACACATAAGTGTGTGTGTGTGTGTGTGTGTGTGAATACATTCCCGCTCACAGGGCATAAACAGCCGATCGAAGTTAATACTTATGTAGGCGGACTGTGCCTAACTGATCTCCCGCTTGCCAAAGGTGTAATTCCCCGACCCATTCCCACGATGACTTTTCTGACCTGGGTCTCCTCAATTGTCAGAGTGAGGACAAACGAACATTGGAGGAACAGAACCTCATATTTCACTTGGAAAGATTGCAAGCCAGAGGTGGGAATATTGAATAATGACGGGGTCCTTGGACGGACCCGAGGGGAGCGATATAGGGACATCTGCAGTTCATCCTACACATTTTGTAAACACCTTCCTGTTGACACTCGACCATAGTTCTCACTTATGTAGGCGGACTTATGTTAGAGGAACAGCTTATCAAATTCCTCGTGTTGCAAGACATATTATTATTATTAGTGTGATTATGATATTTCGCTTGGGCATCTTTCAACCCAACGGAATGAATATTGATTTCATAAACTTCAAGTAACCCTTGTATCAACTCTCTCTCCGAACTTCCCCCACCCAAGTCGTTGAACAATTGCCCGATTCCGTTAGCATCGTTACTTCTTTCCATATATTTATTTCATTAGGGTTGGGGTTCTCGGGTTTCAAAAGGCAACCTATCGGATCAATGCCCAAAAAGAACACAGCAGCCTTCCTCAATGAGGATCGTCTGCTGGTGCTTACACCGAAAGCGTGTATGAATACCTGCTTCGAAAATGAACTGGATGCGGGTAACCTTGCCTATGCCACAACAGGTCCACTTCAGTGTCTAACAGTCTACTGAAGTATTAGGGATTATTCATGGCAACTAATTTGAAAGCAGTAGAATCAATTTAAATTCAGAGCAAATAGATATCTGTTTGCCGAAATCCACAATGCCCAATCACCGATGGTGAGACCATTTCTGCACGTCTAGAAACTGCAATCAGATGAAATAGCCTCTCGGGATCTATCCGCCAAGCACGTTAAAAAAAATGCTTCATTTCTGTCGCTTCTTCCACGTACCATCTAATCGCAGGAAAATATTATCTCACTTACTCCTACATTCCAGCACGCATTGTGCAAAATAATCTGTATCAGTGAACGCGAGAAGATGGAAATCTCAGGGTTTCGTTCATATTATCTATGTCTTCCTTTACCCGCACAGCTTGGGTTTTGCTTTCGTGGCGCCCGATGTTGATTGATGAAATCCGAGGCGTATCTTCTTCTTCTGTCTCTTCTCTGTCTCCCTGTGTCTCCGTGTAATCTCTATCTCCCCACATCTGTCTTTGCACTACCTCTCACACCGCCCGTCTCTCTTCTCGTCTATCTCTCCCCCGCATCATCCATCAACTCCCTCATCCTGCTCTATCTCCACTCCTTGCGTTCTCGCCGTGCTATCTCACTCTCTCACGTTCACCCTCTACCTTCCCATCTGTCTCACGCTCTCTCTTTCTCTCTCTCTCCTTCTCCATACTTCACTCCCTCCCCTCTCTCGTTCTTTTTATCTCTTTTTTTTGATTTCTAAGACTTTATTCAACACATCAAATTATACAACAGATCACGTCATACACAAAACGAAATTACATTATACCAATTGTCATTATAGTACAACATTACAATAATTATTCACAATACTCTCAACCCCACGCGGTGACCAGCGCCCACGGAATACCTCCAAAGTCCCCGTGAACACCGCATGTTCCCTCTCCAGGGACACACGTGCACGGACGTAGGCCCGAAAGAGTGGCAAGCAGCCGACTCTTGCCTGACCATCCATCGCCTGCTGCCTGGACCCGCGTATGGCCATCTTGGCCAGGCCCAGGAGTAGACCGACAGGTAGGTCCCACCCTCCCACTTGGCTCTCCCCACACCCTGCCTTGTGTCCAAACACAAGAATCGTAGGACTAAAATGTAACCAGAACTTTAGGAGCAACCCCTTCAGATATTGATACAGGGGCAGTAGCCTCTCACACTCCATATAAACGTGGAACACGGTCTCTTCCTCGCCACAGAAAATACAGGCAGCGGACGAGTCCGTGAACCGACTCAAAAGTTTGTTACATGCCACCGCTCTGTGCAGCACTCTCCACCCCAGGTCCCCAATGTAAAGGGGGACAACTCCCGTGTAGAGGGACCCCCACTGGGGACCTTCCCCGCCTTCAGGTGGTAACACCGTCCGCCATGGTGTGTCGGGACGGGAAACGAAGGCAAGGAGGTGCAGAATGTGCAGAACATTCTATACAGTGAGCGTCTCTTCGCGTCACGAAACGGCACGCTAATCATCTCCGAAAGGCGGCTCAGGTTGTGTGGAGCCGGTGCCCGAGATATATCCCGGAACCGAGGCCCGATGAGCAGATCTGACGGAGCGGGTAAGAGCTCATTCAAAACCACTCTAGGCGCATGCCTCTCCTCGACACCCGCCATGATTTGATGAGGACCGGCCACTCCCGCAGCCGCAACATCCCCCTTCCCTCGTGGAGCTACACGCTGGCTGAAAACAACCAGATTCCTCACTCTTAACACATCCCGGTAGAAAACAGGCAAGTCCCTTAGAGCGGGTCGACTGATGCCCGCCTCCGGGAGCCGCGAGACCCCCCTTAGACAACGACCCTGTCGGAAAAAATACGTGGCCAAAACGTGCCATCTGGGGGGGTTCTCAATATACATATATCTCCTCAGAGTCCTGAGGCGGAGAGCCGCCACCTGGGTACGCACGCATACCAAGGACTGGCCGCCCTCCTCTAACGGGAGACTCAGGACCGCTGCGGAAACCCAGTGCTTCCTATTTCCCCAAAAGAAGTCCACCAGCTTCTTCTGTAAAGCATTTACAAAAATGGAAGGCGGGACAAGAGTAGCCAGCCGGTACCATAACATGGAGGCCACCAGCTGGTTTATGACCAACACCCTCCCCTGAAAGGAAAGAACTCCAAGCAGGCCTGACCAGCGCCCCAGCCTGGCAACCACTTTCGTCTCCAACTCCTGCCAGTTTGCCTGCCAAGCATCCTCAGTGGGACTCAGGTACACCCTCAGATAGAGGAGGTGCGTGGTGCTCCACGCAAACATTACCATCTCCTCTGGCAGGGAGTCCACCTGCCACTGACCCACTAAAAGTCCAGAGCACTTGCTCCAATTAATCCTGGCAGAAGATGCAGCCGAGAATATCTTCTGGCAATCACGCATCCTCCGCAGGTCACCAGGATCGGTGAACATAAGGAGTACATCATCGGCATATGCCGAAAGAACCAACTCCACCCACGGGCCCGGTAGGGCCAGGCCTGTCAACCTCCTCCGAAGAAGACACAGGAACGGCTCCACACAGACCGCGTACAACTGACCTGACATGGGGCACCCCTGACGGACCCCCCTCCCAAACTGAAAGGGAGCCAACAACGTACCATTAACCTTCACAAGGCACTCCAATGCAGCATACAAGAGGCGGACCCGGGCCACAAAATGCGGTCCAAATCCGAACGCTTGCAACGTTCCGAAAAGGTATTCATGCTCTACCCTATCAAAAGCCTTCTCCTGATCAAGAGACAGAAAAGCAGCTGACTGACCAGTTCCCTGTGCTAGATGAATCAGGTCCCTAACAAGGTGGATGTTATCCTGAATGGACCGACCAGGGACTGTGTAGGACTGGTCGTGGTGAATCAACTGAGACAGCACGGAGCCCAGGCGATTTGCCATCGCCCGTGCAAAAACTTTATAAATGTTTTTCAACAGGCGGAGTTCCCCCTTCTTGGGCAGCAGGACAACAACTGCTCTACGCCACGAGAGGGGCATCTCCCCGATCGCCAGGCTCTCCCCCAGAACCAACATGTAATCACCCCCCAGGATACCCCAGAAGGCTCTTACAAACTCTACCGTCAGCCCATCCAGCCCGGGGGACTTACCCCTCCTGAGCTGATGCAATGCACGAGTCAACTCCTCCAAAGATAAAGGGCCATCAAGAAGTTCGGCCACCTCCCTATCTATAATCGGTAGACTCTCCCACAGGTCCTGCTGAGCTTCCCCGCTGACTCCACCTGCGGAGAACAGGGATCCATAAAAGGACCTGACCAAGGCACGAATCCTCTCTGGATCCGTGACAGAGGAGCCATCATCTGCGAGCAGCTCTGTGAGCTGTTTGCGGGCTCCCCGCCCTTTCTCCAGAGAGAAAAAGGAAGGCGAAGCTCGATCCAGATCGTGCAGCATCTGGACCCGCGCCCTCACATAAGCGCCTCGGGACCGTTCAAGTTTCAGGTTCCTCAAGGCTTCCTTCTTCTCATGAAACACACCCCATTCGCAAGAGTCACCTCGAACCTGACCCAGGCGAGACTCTGCGTCCATCAGCTCCCTCTCAAGCTTCTCAACCGCTGAGTCCCGCCGCCCGGTCGACCCCCACGTGTATTCCTTACAAAAAATACGGATGTGAGCTTTCCCCACATCCCACCTCTGCCTAAGGGAAGAGAAGCACCTCTGCCTCTCTCTCCACCTCACCCAAAACCGACTGAATGACTCCCGGAAACACCGATCCTCCAGCAGCCGGTTATTAAAGTGCCAGTACGCAGACCCGGCCCGAGCGCGCGCTGGATTAAAATCCGCATGCACCAGACAATGGTCCGAGCATGGCACCAGCTGCATTGAGGCCGCTGAGACACGGGAAACAAACGCTCGGGAGATATATATTCGATCAATGCGGGAACCACCGCCCTCAGACCTCCGCGAAAAAGCAGTGGAGTCTGGGTTGAGGTCCCGCCACGCATCAACCAACTCAAAAGAATCAATCAACCCTCTCAGCTTCTTCGCTACAGCAGGGGCACACTGAGTACCAGAACGATCTCGCACCTCAAGTGTGCAGTGAAAGTCCCCCCCAATGAAGACACACTCTCCCCGATCAATAGTGCTCAACAGAGCACTCACCTCCTGAAGTAGGCCGGCCTGCATCGTGCCGGAGCTGGGGGCATACACGTTAATGAAATGCAACGGCATGCCGTCCAGGCTCACGGCCAGATGGAGCAAAGGTCCTGGCACAACTTCTTGCACTTTTATAATATTGGGCAGGAAATTCTGAGCCAACAGAATGGCCACCCCACTCGAATTTGAGCTAAGATGACTCATATAGACCTCACCTTCCCACTCCAATCTCCAGGTGGGTTCATCACTGACAACAGTATGCGTCTCCTGCAGAAAACACACTGCAAATTTCCCCTCCCTAAGGACCGATAAAAGCTGGAATCTGCGAAAACTCGCTCTACTCCCGTTTAAGTTTAGGGTAACTAACGTGAATGCACTGGTACATTAGATTGAAATCTTCCCACTTCTCCTCCTGGGCTCTGTAGCCCTCTCTCTTAGGAGCTCCAAAAAGCCCCTAAGCTGGCACTGCTCAGAGCCAGGAAGATCACTGTCCTCGGTGGCAAGGATAGCCTCGAGAGTTTCAACTAAGGCCGACAGATCAGCCCACTGTCTCTTAGCAGCATCAATCTTTTTCTTGTTGGTACGGCTTGTTTTTAAAAACTCCCGCACCTCACAGATAACAATTGCATGAGACTCGTTCTTGGTTCCTGGGCTATCGGCCAAGTTACTCGCACCTGACACAACACGCTCAGCATCACCAAGGTCATTTTCAGAATTCGAAAGACCAGAGCTCTCTGGAATTTTGCTAACCCCTTCACACAAACTGGCCCCATCCCTCTCCCCCTCCTCCGACATGTCACCACCCCCAGGATCAATGCCGGGGAAGGGTCCCGAAGCCGCTATCCGCATCACGCAGCCCACTGACTGGCTGGGCTCCTGCGCTCTGTCCTCACCCTCCACGTCTGGGCCTGGGGAAGAGAAAACAAGAGGCACTCCCAGGGTCTGTGGTAAACTGGCACCCCCAGAATCCGAAAGAAGGTCGCTGCCCGAAACAACTCCGACCTCCACAGCACCGAAAGCACCCCCTCCACTGGCAACACCCAGAGGCTCTCCACCAGTCTTTTTTCTCTCCCCTGCCAACTCAGCCGGCAGTACAACACACACCTCGGCACCTCCACTGGCTCCAATGTTGAGCACTGATTGGTACACCATTCCCCCCGGCCCCCCTCCCTCGGGCTGACTCTGCTCATCCCCCGTCTCAGGGTCCACACTACCAGGGGAACTTGCCCCATCCTCCTGCGTGCTAACACCCTTAGTAGGCCTCTGAAACGAGGGGACCTCCTCCGACCCAGAGGACGCACCCCCAGGGGAGCCAAGATCAACACACGATGAGATACCTCCCTCGGAGGGCCCCTGAGACGAAAGGACCTCCCCCCGCCCAGGGTACACAGCTCCAGAGGGGTCTACCCCGTCACCTGACCCTGTGGTACCCTCGAGAGATCCCTGAAGCGGAGGCTCAACCTCCAACCCAGAAGACGTCATTTCCTGACCTCCACCCACATCGGTGGTGGAAGGACTGGAAAACTGCACCCACTTACTTTGGACTCACGTCCTTGCTCTTCCTCGCCAGGCCCAATCCTCCTTTTTGTCCCACTAGCATGCGGCGGTGTGGTGACCTCCATAAAGGAAGGGTCTTCCGCCTCCACACTGCCCCCAGCCACTTTACCACCCGCACGTGTTACCTTCCCTACTCCCGTCAGAGCCACCTCAGCTCTTTGCTGGGCCACGGCAGTTTCACTCTGGACCTCCCTAAAGCTGACAGGCACCCCTTGGGTGATCTCCGCACTCGGCAGTTGCACGCCCACCTGCTTTTGACTCGCTTGGGTAATCTTTTTCTGCTTATTCCTCTTCTTCTTCTGCTGCTCCCATTTCTCTCCACCCTCCCTCTGTGCCTCACCTTCAGCCACCCCCACAGGTTCAGGATGTAGGGGGCGGGGGCCCTCGCTGCCCCGGGTCCCCAAGGCGGAAACTGCAGACCCAGAAGGGCTATCCCCGCTGCCCCGGATCACCGAGGCAGAGCCAGCAGCCCCAGCCAGGTCAGCGATTCCACCCCGCCCCTCCGAGGCATGACGAGCCACCGCTGATGGGCCAGCAGTGCATTCCTGGGCCGCTGCGCTAGAAGTTCTGGCAGCGACCCCGTGATTAGGACATTCCCTACGGAGATGTCCATAGCAACCGCACGCATGACATCGTGCCTTTCCCCAACTCCTACGCACGGTTCTAGGGAGACCCCTACACTCCACCTCGAAACTCCCCTCATTGTCTTCCCCCTCCCCCACCTTCACGAACACCCTCCTTTTGAAACTGAGAATACCTTTTTCCTCCGGGTCCCCACCAGGGTGCATTAGCCTAAAGCACTTAGACCGCACCTCCCCAATCTGAGACAGGTGTGGAATGAGTGTCGCATTCGGAATACATGTAGGGCAACTCCGCAGGAGAACCGATCTCACCCTGGACACCCATGGGTCCACCTGTATATGGACCCCCCCCACTGAAGTCCCCCTCTCCACCACTGTGGCCACAGCCTCCCGGTTCTTCAATATCATCTCAACCTTTCCCCTCTCGAGCTCGGAAGAGACAATAGCCCCCCTACCAAGAAGGGCATTCATAGCCTTCGTAATTGCTCCCCTGGACATCTGGGGCCCAGTTTGAACCGAGATACCAAAACTGTCCCAGTCCAAGTCAACATGAGGCTCATGTTCAGATGGCCTCGCTTCCTCTGCTGATGTCACTGCTGCGTAGCTCCTCGCCTTCGGCCGCGCCCCCGCCATCGCCATCCGGGCAGAGGCACAAACCAGCTCCCGGCACTCTAGCAGCTCAGCAAATTAATTCCCAGGGACAGTCACAGTCCAAAGCAATCCTCAAAAAGCACAGTCCTCCAGCTGAAGAAGGAAAGTTCCAAAACTCGTCCACGCCGAAAGCCAGCTCGCCCTGTCGTGCCGAACGCCAATGCACCTTCTTCACATTAAGCCAGGCAGCCGCACTGTGCAAAATGACTTTAGGGCAGAGAATCAGTGCCAAAACACAGCAAAGGCACCGAAACACTTCAAACCCTCGATATCCAGGCACTCTTGGCAGTCCGCCAATGACAGCCGCACCCTGCTCCCTCGACAATGTAGAAAATTATCAAGGGATTTTCACGCTAAATGGAGGAGTTTTTTAAAGCATTGGACAGTTTCAACAGTCCAACAATAAGTTAGACTATGAAGCCCCTCTGCCTCTGTTCCTTTCCCAGCGACAGAATCCTTCAAAGGCTGCTTAAAACTTCTCAGCCACTGGAGCTGAGACACAGCCTGCCTCTCTCTCTCTCTCTCTCTCTCTCTCTCTCTCTCTCTCTCTCTCTCTCTCTCTCTCTCTCTCTCTCTCTCTCTCTCTCTCTCTCGCTCTCTCGCTCTCTCTCTCTCTCTCTCTCTCTCTCTCTCTCTCTCTCGCTCTCTCGCTCTCTCGCTCTCTCGCTCTCGCTCTCGCTCTCTCTCTCTCTCTCTCTCTCTCTCTCTTTTTTTTTTTTTTTTTGTGGCCTATTTGTGGCCTCCGCAGCCAGTCCGATGTTTTCAGTCCCTCTTGCCGGGAAGATGGGACACCGGCGTCGGGTGAACACTCCTCAGTGGCTTGGAATGTCTGGAGCGGCCGTTCCTCCCCGGAGACCGCGGCTCCCGAAGTCCTCAGGCCGCGCTGGTTGGAGCTCCGACACTGGCGATCTCGGTAAACCAGGCTCCGCGGTGTTTTAAATCAAGCGCCGCCCGCGGCTGGACGCCCGCAGCCACAGCTCCTCGATGTTGGAGTCGGCAGTCACAGCACTCCGGAGCTTACCACACGGCGACCCGGTAAGGCATCTCCCGCTCTACGACGTTGTTCCAGCGCTGGTCCCGGCCGGTCCCGACAGGAAACGCCGCTCCAGTCCGATGGTAGGCCGCGAGGAAGGGGCGAAGAAGCAGCTCGGAGGGAAGCTGCCTCGCAGACCAGGTAGGGCATAGGAAATAAAGTTTCCCCCTTCCCCTCCCCCCACCCACCACATAAAAAAAGACCTCCAACAAACCTTTTGTTTTTAACAGGACTAAAAATAAAAATTAAAAAAGGGTGAAAGGACGGACGAAAGGGTGTAAGGGCCAAAGGGGCAAAGTTTAAAGGAGATGTGCAGTGCAGGTTTTTAAAAACAGAGATCGGAGAGTGCCTGGAACACACTGCCAGAGTTAGTGGAGGATGCAAATATAATAGCGGCATTTAAGAGACAGATTCGCGCAACCAATCATATATAGCTCAGCATCACTAACCCCGCCTTACTGTATCATTTATACTAACACCCACTTCCCATGCTACGCAGTTTGGTAGCAGACTGGAGTCAGTGACTACTGACATGTTGTCAAGTCTGAATGTACATTAAAGACTATCTTAAGTTACACGTGTGTAAATGCCTTATTTACATGGTGTCAAGTAGGGACGACCTGCGTCTCGTGTTTATCGGTTTTTCTTTTCTTTTATCAAGTTGTTATTTCCATTTTTTGCGATGGCTTCTTCCTGCCGAAAGACTGCACAGCTCATTTTTGACTCGGATATCGCTGAGCGCTGGGCTACTTTTGAATTGGATTACCGGCACTACATCAACATCGTGCATCGAAATGAACCAGACGCTGTCAGAGCCTCTCTTCTACTCAACCTTGCTGGCCCAGATGCCATGAAAAGAGCGAGAACTTTCCGGTACTCCCCAACGGTCCTGGGGGCCAACAATCAGGTACTGATACCAGAAGAAACAGCCGACGACCCTGCTGTCGTGTTACGTAAATTTGGTAAGATTTGTGACCTGCCCTCTAATCACATTTTAGAAAGGGCGAGATTCTTCACTCGCAAACAGTTGCCGGACGAACCTGTCGAGAGCTTCATCTCTGATTTACGTTATTTAGCCCAGAGTTGCCGATTCGAAACCATGACTGACCAGTTAACTAGAGACATTCTGGTGACAGGGATGATTGATCAGAAGCTGAGGTCTGAGCTCCTGCGCAATCCCGATTTAACCTTAGACGAAGCTGCGCATGCCTGTAGAATGGCAGAAATCATTGACCCGTTAAACAGTCAGCGCGATTCAGATACTAAAACAATGAATCTGACTGGATTTAATAGACCGCGAGCTCAGACAGAGAGTACTAGATTTATGACCCGGGCCAACCCTACATCTAGTAGTGAGCCCCCCAAGAGATGCCCGAATTGCAATTATCTGCATTCCAGGCAGTCACAATGTCCTGCCTATGGAAAGGCCTGTAACTATTGTAAGAAAATGAACCATTTCTCTGCTGCCTGTCGTTCTCGTGGGAAGATGCCCTTCAGTTCCAGACCTAACATAAACATGCTGCTGCAAGGCGATAACAAATATGACTCCCAGTCCTCGCTCGACGCTGTCCCCGACACCGGTCCAATTAACTCACAAGGGGAGTCAAATGTGTATTCACTCCTACATGCACCTGGCCGGCTGCCCGACCCAACTGTTCTGATAACCGTCAACAACTTCGACTTTCATGCTAAGCTCGACACTGGGGCAAAGGTCAACGTAATGTCAATAAGCCTCTACAACAAGATAAGAAATACTGAGCTCCTGATTGCAGACCGCTCCACTTTACATGCTTACGGGGGTGAGGTGCTGGTACCACTGGGAAGAGCTACTTTTAAATGCGTGCTGAGAAAAACCACAAGGGATCTGACCTTCTACGTCTTGAACTCTAACTCTGTGACTTTGTTGGGCAACCAAGCGTGCCAAGATTTAGGACTGATTTCGTTCGACAAAACTGTCCACAAGCTGATGATATCGATGGACCCGGTAAAGGAATACCCTGATCTGTTTGATGACAAACTAGGCAAGCTGCCTGTGACCTACAAGATATCCACCGACCCCAAGGTGGTACCGGTTGTTCGTGCACCACACCGTGTGTCACACGCCATGAAGGACAAAGTTGAGTCCATGCTTAAACAACATGGTCTCCATGGGTGTGCTGGAAGCAGTCAGTGAGCTCACCGATTGGGTGTCCACCATGGTTGCTACTCTCAAAAAGGATAAGAATGAAATTCGTGTGTGCATCAATCCAAAAGGCTTGAACCTTGCCATCAGGCGCCCCCACTATCCCATGAGGACAGTTGAGGATGTTGCGGCACAGATCGGACAGGCCACCGTATTCTCTGTCCTCGATGCAAAGAGCTCTTTCTGGCAGATACCGCTGGACAAGCAGTCATCAAACCTCACCACGTTTTCAACCCCGTTTGGCAGATTCAAGTTTCTGCGAATGCCATTCGGTATCAACTCTGCCAGTGAAGTTTCCAGAGGACCATGGAGCAGCTGTTCGCTGGCCTACCGTGCGCTATTATTGTTGATGATATTCTGGTGTATGGCAAAGACGCGACAGAGCACGACCAAACCCTGAGGTGTGTCATGGAACGGGCACGCCAGATCAACCTCAAGCTCAACCCTAACAAGTGCAAGTTCCGGGTTTCAGAGGTCACCTACGTTGGCCATGTATTCACTCCCGCCGGCCTCAAGCCCGATCACGGAAAGCTGCTGCCATCACTGAGATGCCGGCCCCCACCGACGTGCTCGGCCTCCAGCGTTTCCTGGGTATGGTGAACTATCTTGGAAAATTCATACCAAACCTCAGCGAATTGAGCTCGCCCCTGCGACAACTGACTAAAAGGACACTGCCTGGTCCTGGTTCCCGCAACATCAACAAGCATTCGACGCTTTAAAGTCCAAGCTGACCAGTGCTCCGACTCTGACATTCTTCGATTTGAGACGCCCTGTGACTATCACCTGTGATGCCTCGCGATTCGGGCTCAGTGCAGCCTGCCTACAGACTTCTGCCGATGGTTCCTTGCTTCCCGTTACTTATGCCTCCCGTACCATGACCGACACAGAACAACGGTACATACAGATCGAGAAAGAGCTGCTTGCTGTCGTCTTTGCCTGCTCCAAATTCAATGACTTTATCTTCGGAAACACTTTCACGGTCGAGACAGACCACCAGCCACTGGTGACGATCCTGAACAAACCCATCCATGCTGCACCAGCCCGCCTGCAACGCATGATGATGCAGCTACCAACGTTCCGACTTCACCCTTGTTTACAAAAAGGGTACGGACATGCACGTTGCTGATACTCTCTCTCGTGCACCTCGAGCATCCTGTGAACGCCACCCCTATGAACGGGAAGACCTTCTAGTACTCGCCGTTGACTTCATTCCCACTAAACAACTACAGTGCCTAGCCGAACACACTGCCGCCGACCCCACTCTCCAAAGACTCTCATCAGTGATCAAAGGGGGTTGGCCAGACAGGCGCGCTAGCGCACCAGCAGAGAGACAGCCGTTTTTCCTAGTCCGCGACGAACTGGTCATACAGGACGGCAGTTATAGTCAAGGGCCACAAAGTCGTGATTTCTTCATCGTTGTACTGACAAATACTACAATGAGGCACACAGCGGTCACCCGGGAGTCGACGCTACACTCGCCCAAGCACAGAACCTGTTCTACTGGCCTGGGATGGCCAAATACATACGGGACCGTATATCCTCATGCCCCACCTGCAATAGTCTTGCACCTCACCAGCAGAGGCAGCCCCTACTGCAACAACCTGCACCGGCCCTGGCCTGGACTTCGGTGGCGGCAGACATCTTCGAATGGCGCGGTAAGCACTACCTCGTCCTCGCCGACTCGTTTACAAATTGGTTCGAAGTAGACCTACTGACCTCCCTCACATCTGAGATGGTCATCCGAAAACTAAGAAAACGGTAGACAGTTTACCAGTCACGAGTTTAAGCTCTTTGCCAACCGATGGAATTTCCACCATGTCACGAGCAGCCCTGAGTACCCAGAGAGTAACCTTTTCACGGGGCGACTTGACGCAAGAGTTAACCGGAGTTTAACATCGTGGGAACCTCGTGCGATAACAGTACGGCATTCGTGGACCACCGTGGACCACCGTAGCGCTAACGGCAGGTCATCGTGTAACTTGGTCACTCGGGAGAAAATTCAAGAAAGTTTGAATTTCTCCAAGAGTGACTTGTACACTTGTGGTTGAGTATTGCAACATTATATGGACGTAGTGGCCAGTGCGATATCCGTAATAACTCTTGCGGGTACCGTGGGAACTCCTGCGAACGGTGAACCCGGAAGCTGGACAGAGGGGACAGAAGGTGATTAAAAATTATCTTCTGTGGGATTGAATTTAAAAAATAAATAAAAATAAAGATTTACATCCGCATATGGACATCAACTTATTCATGAGTTATGTTAATGAGATTCAAGAAAATAACTATAATCTTTAAAAGGGACTTTAAAAGGGACTTTACTGAAAGGTTACGCATTTTTATGGTCCGTGAGAAATTTTTCACATGTACTTCTTTGAGAGATACAGCTCGGAGTCCTCGGGTCCAGGGGTCCGGAACGCTACCAATCAATGTTGTGCAGAGACCCGTGTAAGGAGTGAACTGCACATGCTGGTTTAAACCGAAGACAGACACAAAAAGCTGGAGTAACTCAGCGAGTCAAGCAGCATCTCTGGAGAAAAAAAGCTGATGTTTCGGGACGAGACACATCTTCAGACTCAATTCCGATTAGGCTGTCTGAAGAAGGGTTCCGGTGTTGGGGGAGTCCAGAACCAGGGTCCCAGTTTTACAGTCTACCGTGGGAACTCTTTATCTCAGTAAAGTAAAGTAGCCTTGATTGTCATATCAGCGCACAGGCAGCAGTTGACTGTTGCTCTATTCAGTTTCCCAGGGGGTCGGGACGGGACTGGAGTTGGGAGAGAAAGGTGGGGGAGTCGAGGGAGAGGAGGGGGAGACAGATGGGGGTGTCTTCATTTACTGACGGCGGGTGTCTGTCACTGAAACAGGCAGGTGAGATTTCACATCCACCTTGTGTGTGCCTCTCTCTCTCTCTCCCTCCCTCTTACACAGGCTGAGAGACTCTGCCTCTGTGAGTGTACGTCTCTTTCTCCCCCTCTCCCACACACAGTAAGACCGAGGTACTGTGCTCAGTCCATCTGTGTCTCCCACATACACAGTAAAATATGTCTCCAAATGAACCAATTCGACCAAGGGAGGATATATATAGTGTGTGAAAAAAAAAGTTACATCATTTGTGTCACGTGTAGTTCACGATGTTCATTCAAGATTTAACGGGATAGCTCGGGAAACGGACAAGTCACTCGCACAAATAGCAGAAATGCCGAGTACCGTGGGAACTCTTTATCTACAGCCGTTATATCGTGCGAGACTCGTGCTGGACCACGACCTCTTCACTCTGGTAACATCTTGCGTCAACTCGCCCCGTGAAAAGCACTGATGGAGCAATCGCGCCTGGCAAATTCAGACTTTTACCTTGATCTCCTGAACCTCAGGAACATTACCAGAGATGGGACCCTGGGATCACCATCCCAGCGACTGATGTCCAGGACAACAAGACCTCCGATTCTGATTGCTCAGCAGAAGCTGATACCTCAAGTCCTGAAGCCTGCTTCAATCCAAAAGCGCATTCAGGAGAACACGATATTCAGAAACGGTCGCACGACAAATCATGCAAACCTCTCCTGCCTCTACTGCCGGGACAGGTTGTTCGTTTACAAACTACCAGTGGACATTCCCGTCTGGCTACTGTTGTCGGCACAACTGATGCGCCTCGATCTTACCTTGTGGACTATGAGGGGGCAGTCTACCGCAGAAGTCGTCAACATCTACTTGCTGTACAGGAACCCCGTCCGCCGCCGATGGGACCCTATGCTCCCCCGTTTCAGTTCCAGCCGTTCGCTGCAGATCCATCGACCGGTCCCCGCTTGCCCCAAACACCTCGCATGTTCCATTCTCCTCCATGCGACGCGGCTGTGGCTAACCCCGGGGCTACCCATCCTGCACGCTTCTCCTCTCCGCCACTTCCAGTCTCCCCCGCGGCTTTCTCGCCTCCGGGTCCACCGCCTCCCTCTAATCTTTCCGGTGAAGGAGGGGAGGATTTGGTCCGTACGAGTTCGGGCCGCGTCAGTAGACCGCCTGTTAGATATGGCGATTTTGTTTAACTTTAATGGCATGGATGCTCACTATACTCACTCTTCAAAGGGGAAGGATGTAGATTGGTTTATGCATGCAACCAATCATATATAGCTCAGCATCACTAACCCCGCCTTACTGTATCATTTATACTAACACCCACTTCCCATGCTACGCAGTTCGGTAGCAGACTGGAGTCAGTGACTACTAACATGTTGTCAAGTCTGAATGTACATTAAAGACTATCTTAAGTTACACGTGTGTAAATGCCTTATTTACAGTTTTAGATAGGCAAATGAATATACAGGGAATGGAGGGATATGGATTATGTGCAGACAGATAAGAGTTGGTCTTGACATTATGTTCAGCTAAGTTATTTTAGTTACAAAAATCCTAAGAAGGAATCATTAATTTAAGTTTAATATCGGGGTGGGAGATTGCAACCTTCACATGGTCCACCCTGTTTCAACTAATGCAATCAACCCGACGTGCACAAACAAATAGATCAAATCAAGTAAAAGTTGACATTTAACTTTACCATATAACCATATAACCATATAACAATTACAGCACGGAAACAGGCCATCTCGGCCCTACAAGTCCGTGCCGAACAATTATTTTCCCTTAGTCCCACCTGCCTGCACTCATACCATAACCCTCCATTCCCTTCTCATCCATATGCCTATCCAATTTATTTTAAAATGATACCAACGAACCTGCCTCCACCACTTCCACTGGAAGCTTATTCCACACCGCTACCACTTTAGGCTGTGCACACCATAAGCAAGAAGAAGCAGTAGAAATTTTTTTAATATAAATTTCTCTCTTTACTTCTGTCTCTCCAGATATGAACCTTAGTCTATCCATTCTCATCCAAGGACAGTAATTGGTAAATAAGGACAATTAAACTGTTCACATTTTATCCATGTGTTTAAGAAGGAACTGCAGATGCTGGAAAATCGAAGGTACACAAAAATGCTGGAGAAACTCAGCGGTTGCAGCAGCATCTATGGATCGAAGGAAATAGGCAATCTTTTCGGGCCGAGACCCTTCTTCCGACACGGCAACGTTTCGGGTCGAACCCCTTCTTCAGACGGGTTTCAGACGGGTCTGAAGAAGGGTTTCGGCCCAAAACGTTGCCTATTTCCTTCGCTCCATAGATGCTGCTGCACCCGCTGAGTTTCTCCAGCATTTTTGTGTACCTTCACAGTTTATCCATCACTGGTTACTTGTTGGCACTTGGTAACCACATGTGCATGGCAACAAATTTCATCACATTAGTGAATTAGTCAATAATCATCAAAGAACATTTTCAATAGTCAATTATTAGTCAATAATAATCATAGAAACATTTCAAGAGGATTTGGTTTGAATAAATAAAATATTTTTTGTGTTGTAATGCTATACATTTGGGTTCACTATATACATTATGAAAGGGATATAGAAAATGAAATTTGTTTTCAATGAAACAATTTTTAGAGAGGGACTGTTAGAGAGGGAGGCAAAAGGGGTGGCGGAGTGGAGAGGAGAGAAGAGGGGGGAGAGACGATGGGAGAGAGGAAGGGGAGGGAGGAGGGTAGAGGAGAGGCGATGGAAGAGGAAAGGGGAGAGGAGGAGAGGAAAGGAGGGGAGGGAATAGGAGAGGAATGGAGAGGAGGGGAGAGAAGTA